>NC_056725.1:1733281542-1733436542 GCF_019279795.1 Protopterus annectens
TTATCATAATATTTATGTCTGCAGATTTATATTTATCCCATTTGTTAACCCGAGTAAAACACCTAGGTATGTGGTCTAATTTCAGACATAGCCATGGAGCAGAAGAAACGGAAATGAAAAAACCTTGTTACAGGTTGTGTACATATATTGGATGGATAGTGAATAGTTAGTAGGGTAATATTTCACACTTCTGGCTAGTCAGTGGAGTACATTGTTTACAATGTGCAGCAAAACAGAATTACAAGGAGAGTGAAGGAATCTTGGGAAGGATTAAGAAATTTCTGCAGCAACAGTATTGAGGGAAAATGGGAACTTATCTCATGGAAGAGTACTGAATTCAGGGAGTGGGTTGGATGTGGGTAGTTAGGGAAGGGTTTTGATTTCTTGTGACTCCTTGGTTAATTTATGCATTTATTCTAATTTTCAGGCAAGCAAAAATGCCTGACAGGATGTGTAATGTGTAATTAACACTTGCCCAGGGGTGTTGTGAAGCCTGACACCCTCTACACCCCAGGAAGGGCATTAATTGTACATTGACACTCACCCTGGAGGGCGTTATTGCACTTAGAGAACGGGCTGTCTGTAAAATTGTTCTGCTTTACTTGCTTATTTGTTTTTTTAAGTACTATATTATTTTTTTTATATATTTAATATAAAATAGTTCCGCCTAATGTTTCATACTTGCTGTAGTATATGTTAATGGTGTTGGAAGAAGCATTTTACATCAAGCATATATAAAAATAATTTAGTGCTTAAAATAATAAGCAAGTAAACCACAACAATTTTACAGACAGCTCATTCTCTCTGATACACAAATACAGAGTCTTTTCTGCTTTCACACACATACATATATACGCACACAGTCTCCTCTGCTTTTATACACACTTTCACTCACACAAGATCGGTCTCAATCTCTTTCGATCTCTCTCACACACATAGTCTCCTCTGATTTCATACAGGCATTCATACACAACATCACAATTGCTTTGTCTCTAACTCTCTCAGTCTCTCTAACACACACACACACATATACAAACAGTCTCTCTCTCTCTTTTTGTTATACATTTTATGCTCGCTATACAGCAGAAGTGCTGCTTAATGAGCATAAAAATAATGACGACTATTAGTTTTTTTTTTTTTGCAGGTCCAATCTCCATGGCAGCTTTATATGCTGCTGTGAAGTGGTGAAGTCGTTTGTCAGTGGGCATTACTTGTAAATTAATACCCTGCAGGAGAAGTCCCATTCTCCGATCAGGGTGTCGATGTACAGTTTGACCATTCTCTAAGCATCATTAATGTCGCTGTAGCAGGCAGTCTGCTTCTCAGCCTTCTGCTCCTTAACAGCTATACTTCTAAGAGACATGAGTCCATGCAGTGGAGTTTCCCCATGCTCCAGAACTGCAGTGTGAAAACCCTCATAGCTGTTGCTGTGGCTTTCCTGAGATCCTGCGTTGTGTAGATAGTTCTATTCAGTTGCTTACTGTATCGCAGACAGAGAGGATTGGATGCTGTATTTATGACTACCTATTTAAGCCACATCCTCTAAATTTCAACTTTTTCATTTAAGATGATAATCAGACACACCATTATCAGGTGTCCTCTGTCGTAAGAATGTAGACTTCACTACAGTAATTCTACCTGCACTTGCTTTGTTAAGCTTGCTTGATTACCTCAGGGAATTTAGAATGGTAATAGCTGCTATGAGATATGTTTCTTCTGTGGATTGAAACAAACATGTGTCTCCTCAACTCTGTGGTTGATCAGAAACTGGATATGCTAGTGTTTCATCCTTTGAATTGTTATTGTATGCATTGTACATGCACTGTTGCCTGTTTGAGTTATGTTCCTTTCCAGTGCAATTCATGTATCATCATCTCGTGTTTATTTTCTAAATTGATTGGGAACTATTACTTTGTCGGCTTAGAACATCAAGTCCCGAACTTCTTTACTCCTTGGAAGAAAAATATGACTGAATTTCTTTCATTACTAATATTTTTGCTCAGGCAAGCCTTTCACTGTAACATACTTCAGTAAATACATCTGTAAGTCAGTGTCCATATATATTTCTGATTGTTTTTCTTTTTCTTCTCTGTTGTAATTATGGAATTCCTCAAAAAACTCTAATTCTTCTAGCAACTCTTTGTGCATCTATGGTATTTATGCTCTTTTCAAAATATCACCTATATGTAGCTCCCTGCTTAGTCTGTATTTCACTTTCAGATCATACATCTGTAGCTTAAACAGCATCCACTGCAATCTTGGAGGTGCTTTTTACATGGACTTCCTGAGTGTGCTTTGCAAGGGTTGTGCTCTGTCTCCACTTGAGCTTATTATACCATAGGCATATTTAGCAATTATTCACAGCCATACACTATTTCTAGCAGTTCCTTTAATGCCTGTGGATGTCTAACTATTTTGTGCCTCTGTTAATGCTGTCAACCAACAGGCAACTTATCTGTTCTCTTGTAGGATTGCAGCTCCTATACAGTTCTCTGCAGACAATCCACTAAATGTCTTACAAATGTATTTTGATGCATAGCTAATTAACTTTCCCTTCCCAAATTCTCTTCCTCATCTTCCAATGTCCCTTACCCTTGCCTAATCATTCTAATCCATAAAGCAGTTTTATCCCATCCTAAAGCTAAAAGCGGTGACCGCTCAAAACTGTTATACTCTTTAATCCTTTGTCGTAACTCTTCATTCTTACTTATAGTGTTCTCTTATTTCACTTCTTTTATAACCCTACCAAAATTCTTCACATTACATGTTTAAACCCTGTCTTTATTTCTTTCTCTGACCTTCTATTGCTACCTGCTCTCAGAAGGCCGTATGGGCAAATAGTGTCTTGCGCATTGGTTGAATATTTCTGTCCCTCCCACTCCTGTCAAGTACAGTCCCCACAGTATTGTGGGAAACTGCATCTGTTCTCTCACAGTTTCCCTGTGAACACCGTGCCAGAGGCAGATTCCCAGAAGTGTCAGCTCCCAGAATGCTTTAACTGTGTCATGGCTCTACTGTGAGATCAGTTTTTCTCCAATGTTGTTGACCTGTGCAGTTAGTAGATGTAAGTAAATGGGAATGGGGGCAAAGTTACTTACAGGGGAGTATAGGGGGGCTTGCCCCTGCAAAAACTGCCTCAGAGATTTCCCCAAACATTCTGCCTGTGTGCATTGGAGGAGTTTGTCTCAGGTGTTATGATTGACATAAGCTTAATTTCCAACTTTCATAGTGTGTTCTACATCTAGCACTTATTCTGGGAGTGGTGCCCACCATTCTTGTCTATCACCAACCCACCTCTGTTCAGCTTGAATTAGAAATAATGACAGCTGCTGATGTTCTACGTGTTTCACTGTTGCAGTCATCACATTTGGGTTATCTGCTTGCAGTAGCCCTCTGTCGGCCTGATTATCAAAGTCTTGGGTCCTGCATCGGTTGCTGTCTCATCTTCCATGATGTCAGGTAGTCAGGGGTATAAAGCATGCAGCCGATGACATTACACCAGTCTTTCTTGCTGTGCGGTGCCCGAAGCAGAAGCAGTTTGCAAGTGCCGGTCGGCCGACTCCTGAAATTTTCATTTTCAAGTTTCAGATCTGAAGTCTTCAACTAAGCTAAGTACCCCGTTGGGGATCCTTTTTCTTGCTCTAAACCGATGTCAGTAAAAGTTAACAATTGTATTTCTTGTGGAAAGCAAATACCTCATAAAGATTTTCATTTGTACTGCATTCCTTGCTTAGGCCCAGACCACGAAGTACCTCGCTGTCGGTTTTGTGCCTTATTCAAACCTCGTACTATTCGTCGTCAGTTCATTTACGCATCTAAATATTTTGGTACTCGGTTCAATTATCCAGAAATGGCTTCGGTAAGCCACCCGACTACCGATAGTCCGAAAAAATGCAAAGATAAAGACAGAGACAGACCGCATAGGTCCAAAGCTGCCGACGATGCTTCTCCTAAGCTAGTCGCCAGTTCGCCGGTACTCAGTGAGGCGCTTTAGCAGCCCCTGATACCAGCTATTTCAGATTCGCAAGCCTCTACTGAGACCCATTCGGTGTCTGGTATGCCATGAGATGCTTCTTTGACTGTGGAACCTGCGGATGTCTTTACCTTAGATGAGTCTGGAGCCGCTGTGCAGGCACCAGCTTCTGAGGGTGTATTCTGGCCTACTGACTTGCACATTAAACCGACGCCATCTTCTTCTTCAAGGCCTAAAACTCGATCCATGCCTAGAAAACCGACACCCAGACTGCATGGTCAGGCCCCTATGCCTAAAAAACAGATGATAAGAATGGGTGAAGACCTTATTACTCTAATCAGGAGAAGCCACTGTTCCCCCTCTAAGAGACCTAGGGCTGATTTTCCTTCTGATTCTTCTGATCAGGATTCTGAAATTTCAGTTTTCTCTGATGACCAGGATTTGCCCTTATCTACCTATGAGGACTCTGATGCAGAAGACTCCATTCCCTCTGCTTCCCCTCCAGAGGATTTCTCTTTTGGTGAAACCTTGCATACTCTTAGGGAGCATTTTTGCGGGGAAAGCCAGGATTACTCTGACTCAAAAAAGAGTCTTAGGGAATTTTTACTCCTACCTCAACACAGGCATTTAGCTATCACTCCTGTACTGGACATTGTAGATGATGCCTTCTCGGAATCTAGCCTGGCCCCTGACTCTTTACCTACTGCTCCCAGAAAACCTGATAGGTATTACAGGGTTCCTGACTCTCACAAGTTCCTCTTTAAAAATCCTACTGCGGATCCTGAGACCATTTCACAGGGACCTAAGGGTATTAAGGCTACTACTGCCAAAAATCCTACCCCCTCTGATAGAGATTCCAGGGTGCTGGATAGATGGGGTAAGAAGGTATACACTTCTGCAATGCTGGCCATTAGGGCCTTAAACTGCCGGTTTCATATGTTAAAGTATCAGCAGCATATTATTGGATTGCTTAAACAGAAAATGATGTTTATTCCTGACTGTGCTGAAAATAAAGATTTACAGGATTTAATGCATTCTGCTGAACAAGTTGGAAAACATACTCTGCAATGTGGTTTTGATTCATTAGAGGCATCTTGCAGGGCTGCTTGGCTTAAGGAACAGTCTTTGCCAGATCATGTTAAAACTAAATTACTGGATGCTCCCTTAAACCAAAACCGCCTGTTTGGCAACAAAGTTGAAGAAGTACTTAAAAAGATGGAGGAAAAAGCTAAATCTATGCAAACTGTTAAAGATTTCCTGCAAGTACAACCTCCCAGATTTAGTAGGCATTGGCCCTCTAAGAATTGGTCCTTTCCTGCCTCTTCCAGGCCTTCTCAGTCCAAACCCAGAACCAGCAGAACACCCAGGCTTCAGTCCCAAAATACTCACAGGCCTTAGTAGTGTGGGACTCCCACTTCCAAAGCAGGGAGTTGTAAGACTCCCCCATGGTAAACTTTCTCAATGACTTAACTTTAAATCTTCCAAGCCCTGCTCAACTGAGGGGAAAGATTGCCCTGCATGCAAAAAATTGGGAACTCATTACCCAGGACAAATAGGTTTTAAATATAGTTTCCCAAGGATACAGATTTCACTTCCACTCCTTACCAACCCCAAACGGTTGGCCAGACCTACCCCCAAATCAGTGAGCAGAGGCTCAAAAGCAAATTCTTTCTCTTTTAAGCATCAGGGCTACTCAGCCTGTCCCAGAAGAAGAATGGGGGCTAGGTTTCTACACAAGACTTTTCGTGGTACCCAGAAAAGACAATTCCTGGCGTCCTATCCTGGACCTGTCTATCCTAAACACATTTTTGGTAATCCCAAAATTCAAGATGCTAATTCTTCATCAGCTGCTTCCCATGCTAGGCAAAGATGCCTGGTTGGCAACACTGTATTTAAAGGAAGCCTACCTGCACATCCCAATAAGGGAATCTTTCAGAAGATACCTACGCTTCAGAGCAGGCTACATACACTGTCAGTTCTGTGCACTGCCCTTTGGCTTATCTACTGCACCCAGGGTATTCACAAAGTGCTTAACTCCAGTCATTGCATTTTGCAGACAAAGAAATATTCAAATATACCCATACCTGGACGATTGTCTAATTCAGGCAGAAAGCAGGACATACTATTAAATCATCTGGCATTTGTAAAGAAATTGGTAACGTCTCTGGGGTACACCATAAATGAAAAGAAATCACATCTTGTACCCGGCCAACAAATTGTATTCCTGATAGCAAGCTTGAATACAACTTCCCAGATGGCCTACCTCACGCCAGAGAAACAAGTTCATTTGACAGTCTACTTCAAACTACTGGCCACAAAGACCCAGCTATCTGCAAGGAAAATACTGCAAGCCCTGGGGTTCATGGCCTCTTGCATTCTACTAATTCCATATGCAAGACTGCATGTGAGGTAACTACAATGTTATCTAAAAGCCTATGTTGTCAACATTCTCAGGATTTAGAATCAATTATTCCTATCATACCTTGTCTACAGATAGAGTTCCTTTGGTGGGCAGAGGCCTGCCACAAAATCAAGGGACTGCCATTCACTCTACCCCCTGCCGCCCAAACCCTAACAACAGATGCATCAGATTATGTATGGGGGGCTCACTTGGCAGGGCAGTGCATTCAGGGCAAATGGAACTCAAATCAAATGCACCTGCATATCAATCAAAAAGAAATGTTAGCTGTATAGAGTGCTCTGACAGCCATCAAGGATCACATCCTTCCAGGATAATTATTGGTAAAGACAGACAACATCACTGTTATGTGGTACATAAACAAGCAGGGGGAACCCACTCCTACCCTCTCTGCAGACTAGCCATGGCTCTGTGGAACACAGCCTTGAGCTACCAAGTGCACCTACAAGCTCAATTCCTGCCAGGAAAGCTAAATACACTGGCAGATGACCTAAGCAGAAATCTCATGGACCCACACAAGTGGAAACTGGAACCAAAGATATTCAACATGTCGAGAAACAAATGGGGGAGCCCAGAGATAGACCTGTTTGCCTCCCTCAAGAACTACCAATTGGACAAATTCTGCACAAGGACTCCCCACAAACAAGCTTGGAAAGTGGATGCCTTGTCCTTCACCTGGAAAAAACAGTCTAAAAAATCAGTTTATGCCTTTCCTCCTCTGCCTCTTTTCTCCAAGGTACTACTAAAAATCAAACAGGACAAACTAAGGACAATACTGATTGCACCAGACTGGCCAGGCCAACACTGGTACCCCCTCTTGCGCAGTGTGTCACTGCTGCCACCATGGCACCTGCCTCAGACCCCTGCCCTGCTGTCCCAGCAGGAGGGCGAGATTCTGCACCCACAGCTTCAAACCCTGAGCCTGACAGCCTGGCTAATTACCTGATCTCTCCGTTACCATCCCTCAATAAGCAAGTAATGGTTGTCCTTCTGGAGACAAGGAGGCCTAATAGTGGAAAATCCTATACTGAAAAATGGAAAAGATTCTGTTCCTGGAGCCAATCTCAGGGGATGGGCACAGCTACACCCAGTTTACCCCATATTCTTCAATACTTAACTGAGATGCTTCACAAGGGCCTTTCCTTTTCCTCCATCAAAATTCATGCCTCAGCCATTTCAGCTCATTACAATACAGAACCATGACTCTTCTCTCATCCACTGCTGAAGCAATTCCTCAGAGGGACCAAAAACTTAAGACCACCCAGGGGAGCCCCTACTCCAGCCTGAGACATTAACTTTGTTTTGGAAAAGCTCACTCTACCTCCCTTTGAGCCAGCTGCAACTGCAGAGTTGAAATTCCTTTCTTGGAAAGTATCACAATCCAAATGCAGGCAGCCACAACCAGAGACGGGGATTCACGCAAATCAAAAAATAAACACCAAGCAGTAAACGGCGTACACCCCTGATGGCAATAAAACGTAAATGTAATCCAGTCAGTAAAGACTTCTCGCTCTTGTTGTAAAAATAAAACCATTTATTTATTAACGTAGAGTAAGCGCTTTCGCCATAAGGCTTTCTCAAACTCTTATAACAGTTAAAAACAGCTTGAAACCCTTTATAAAACATTCAATGTGTATTCATTGGTTAGAATACACCACTTGACGAAAATTTAAAAAACTAATTGGATTTAAAGTGGTCTTTCATTATTGATCTACTATGAATACTAAGCATAATCTTTCAATTATACATAAATATAAAATGCATATTGGTATATATAAAAAACTTCATGTAACTAGAAAAAATATATTATAAAATAACAATCTGCTTACATATACTTAAAATAAATGAAATTCTTCAGTATGCAGATAGAACAACTGTGGATATAATTGCAATAAATCATGAGCACTTTCTATATGGTCGTGAGAGCACACTTACATAACTCTTAAGCTTAATAATGGTATGCATGGCTTATACCAAATAAATTTAGACATCAGCACAATGATTAAAATTTACTGTGTTATTATACATGGGCATCTGTCAATCTACCTTACGATAATCTGACAAACAGAACGTCACTGTTCTAACAGAAGACTCATCTAACACATAAAGTTACTAGTAATTCATATGTTGTGTACCAGATGGATTTAAATGGTAACCAACATTCAAAATCTCCTGTGTAAATACATAGGGGCGTATTTTCATCTAACCTATAGTGTTATAATAGGGAAGACGTTTTTCTTCTAAGAAGTTTAAACGTCATTGCGCTGCCTTGGTGTAAAGGCAGAATCTGTTTTATGAAACATCGGTAAATTACAGGCTATAATAGGTAGGGGAATGTATAGTGAGGAAACTATACAAGATGAAAGTGGTAATATGGGAATCTATACATACATTGCAAAAAACAGAGAGAGCAAACATATATGGTCTGTGATTATTCAAACAGTGCATACAGCATGTACACGAAGGACTGAAAAGATAGTAGATAGTCAGAACATTATGTATAGACATATAAAAATATCAATCAAACAAAAAATCTCAATTCTGAAAGAGATTTTTCTTATAAAACGTCACATTACTATCTCATGTTAGTTTGTGACCCTGAAGAGGTCTACATGAATCTAAACCAGAAATGAAAATAAATTAATAAATTGGTGTATGCGAAGTAATAATAACCATGTTGACAAATAAAGATAAAAATAAAAATAAAAAATAATAATAAAAAACCTACTTGACTTATCTACATTTAGAAAAATGCAAATGCATATAGGCTAACAATTACCAGTATACAAACTCAGTACATATAAAATGAGTACAACAATAATAATTAGCAATGACAGGGTGAGCCATTGGGGGATGGAATAAATTATCAAGTAATCACTTACATAAACCTAAACGGATATATTTATTTATTATTTTTTGCTCTATGTAGTTTTCTATTCTTCAGGAAGGGTTTGATTTGTACCTTATCATTAAGGCCTGGTGGTCTATCTGACCTCCATCTAATAATCCATCTTGTTTCATTCTCTAATGTTTTATTAATCAAATCACCTCCTCTGAACCCTTGATTTACAGTTTGAATAACGTAAAACCTGAAAGTATGCTCAGGGCTTGTCGCTTTATGGTGTCTCGCTAGGGCATTAAGATCTGAGCCTACCCTGATCAGATAAATATGTTCTCTGATACGTTCTTTCAGCATACGGTTTGTCTTCCCTACATAATAGGCATCGCATGCATTGCAAAGGCGGACATACACTATGTTCCCACTATCACAAGTTGTGTTGGTACTGAAATGAAAGACACGTTTTGTAGTGGGATGTGTAAATATGGTCTCCTTACAAATAAAGCGACATTGATTGCACCTGTCACAGGGTGTTGTGTTCCTGTCCTCAACTCTACTGTTATGGGCAACATTTCTAGGTCTACATAATAAGCTTTTCAGATTCGGATGATTCTTAAAGGTTATGTGTGGTGTCGAACCTACCACCTTGCTCACCGCTCTATCTGAATTTAGTATATCCCAACGTCTGTGTATAGCTCTTCTAACTTCTAGTCCCGTCTTACTAAAATTCAAACAGGCCCTTACCTCATTTTTAACATCAGATTCAGAATTCAAATGTTCTAGGCAATCTGAGAAATAAGGTTTCGCACTACTTGATCTTAATGATTTTACTGTCTGTATGGTATCCAATATTTCTTTCTTATGGTAGCCTCTCTCTAAAAATCTTTTTTCCATTTCCTGCAGACTACTCTCATAGTAGGAACAGTCTGGGTTGAGTCTAGAAACTCTCATAAACTGTCCTTTAAGTACATTGCTAAATACATGGCGTGGATGCATGCTTTGTCTGTGTAGTAAATTATTTCTTTGACATCCCTTCCTATGTATGGAGGTGTTGAGCATGCCATTTGGTAACCGAAAAATCTCCACGTCTAGAAATGAGATACTATCATAGGAGAAATTCATTGTAAATTTCAAAAATTTAGTCGTGGACTCAAGATAGGTGACAAAATCTTTGAGAGAATTCTCATCCCCTAACCACAAAAGGAAGAGATCGTCCACGAAACGACAGTACATACCCACATATTCATTGAAATGTGCAAAACCATATAGGTATTTGTTCTCCCAACTTGCCATTACGAGATTGGCGTAGCTGTTCGCACAAGACGTACCCATTGCTACGCCATCTCTCTGTAGAAATATTTCTTCGTTGAAAACAAAAATGTTGTTGGTTAGGACTGTCTCTAATAGCAATGTAATCAGATCTATTCTCTTTACAGATAAGTCAGAATGCTCACCCAGGTACTCAGAGATGAATCTAATGCCTATATCATTTGGAATTACAGTGAATAGGCTTACAACATCAAGTGTAACTAGAAGAAACCTATGATTGTCAGGTAGACGTTGTGTATTAGAGTACAGATCTACTAAAAATTGCTTACTATCTTTCAATATCTTCTTATTTTCATTCACAAACGGCCGTAACGTGTCCTCCAAGTATAGTGACATTGGTTCTGTGACCCAGCCTTGACCCGCTACAATGGGTCTCATTGGTGGGTCATCCCTGTTCTTATGAACTTTAGGTAAACCTTGGATTACCGGTATGATTGGGTCTTTGACCTTAAGGTAGTCATATAGTTGTTCAGTTATATCAAATGACATGACCAGGTCATCTTGGGTATGGTATACTCTGAATACCTTATCAACTAATGCATCTTGATTAATCTTGCAGTAAGTCTGAGCATCATTGAGCATAACATTCATTTTGTCTTCGTAGTCAGTAGTGTTCATAATCACTATTGGTCCTCCTTTGTCTGCTGGTCTAATAATAATTGACCTATCATTTCTTAAGGTCATTAATGCTTGTCTTTGATTATAGTTTAGATTTTTTCCATGTTTGATGGGTTTCTTTTCCTCAAAGAGTCTATAAATGTCATCTTCTAATACATTCCCAAAAACTTCAACAGTCGGATGTAATTGTGGGACATACACACTATTTGCACGGAATTTGTTTATTCCGGCCATCATACTACTTTGTCCATAGTCAACTCTAAGTTGTATGTTCCGGATAAATAACTTGGTATCTATTATGGTGTCTTCTAAGTTGCTATCTTTTGTTGGAATGAATCCCAGTCCTTTATTTAAAACTTGTGTTTCATAAATATTTAAAACCCTATCTGAAAGGTTCAAAACTAGGGATTCTGCCTCCCCCACATTTTCTTTATGGTAGAACCCTGCTGTTGTTCCTCTATTGACCCTTTTCTTTTCTGCCTCCCCCTGCTGTTTGACCGTTTCTTCTCCAAAAAATGATTCTGTGCTATAGGGAGTGGTGCAGGTAGGTTGTGTGGGGTTTGGAAGGTGCTATTTGTTTTCGGTCTAACCACTGCAGCTCCCGACCTCTGTACGTCAGTAATACAACCTGTCAGACTGTTTTCTGACTCTGGGTTCATCAAACCACCCTCTGTATTAACTAAAGAAAGGTGTACATTTGTTCCTAGAACTTTGTCCTTCACTACTGGCTGTGCATTAGGATTAGTATCTATATCTGAGTTGTGTTCAATGGTTTGTCCATTAGAAACATTTCTGTCAGAAGATGTGTTAAGAGTTTGTACATTATTAATGTCAGTGGTGTGGGCGGTGATACTTGGACCTGATGCTTGGGGTTGTTCTCTCGTGCTATTGTTCCTAGTGTGTCTGGTATTGTGCCCTAATTGTCCAGTAGTAGTGTAATCATATAATTGGGTTATGTTTCGTTCCCTAGGCCAAGTAAAAACATGGTTATTTTTAAAATCACGTAAATCTCGTGTTAACTTGATCTTTTTCTGATCTAACATTCTTTTTTCCATCAGTGTTACATCATCTAAAACTTTTTCTAATTTCACTATATGCACAATCTCAGTATATTTAGTTTTAAAATCATTAAACAATTTATTAACTTGTAATCTCAGTTCATTCTCCTCAGGGAGGTGAAAGTCAATCAATAGCTTCATATAGCTGAAGCTCAGTTCTAGATTAAGTTGCTGCCAACGATATAGCAAATCCGGGAAATGGTTCCCAGAAGTGGGCATTTTCAAAATACGAAGCCCACGAGGTATAATGCGTTTGGAAAGGCATACTTCAAAATATTGCCTTTGAACTTGCAGTCTTTTCAGTTTTACAAAAGCTGATTCTATTTCTTGTAGATCTCGTGTAACATTAAAGTTACTTACTTCTGTCTGATTATTACAGTCTCCGTCAATCGTAGGTACAAAGTCCATTAGTAGATTAGACTCCCCAGTCACACACACTTGAAAACGCTCCACAAACTTGTTAGTACGTTCCAAAACAGACGGAACGTAAGGAAGTTCAATATTCAGACTACTGTCGTTCGCCATCCTCTTTAGTAGCTGCTCTGACAATATATAAGTAAAGTATCACAATCCAAATGCAGGCAGCCACAACCAGAGACGGGGATTCACGCAAATCAAAAAATAAACACCAAGCAGTAAACGGCGTACACCCCTGATGGCAATAAAACGTAAATGTAATCCAGTCAGTAAAGACTTCTCGCTCTTGTTGTAAAAATAAAACCATTTATTTATTAACGTAGAGTAAGCGCTTTCGCCATAAGGCTTTCTCAAACTCTTATAACAGTTAAAAACAGCTTGAAACCCTTTATAAAACATTCAATGTGTATTCATTGGTTAGAATACACCACTTGACGAAAATTTAAAAACTAATTGGATTTAAAGTGGTCTTTCATTATTGATCTACTATGAATACTAAGCATAATCTTTCAATTATACATAAATATAAAATTCATATTGGTATATATAAAAAACTTCATGTAACTAGAAAAAATATATTATAAAATAACAATCTGCTTACATATACTTAAAATAAATGAAATTCTTCAGTATGCAGATAGAACAACTGTGGCTAATTACCTGATCTCTCCGTTACCATCCCTCAATAAGCAAGTAATGGTTGTCCTTCTGGAGACAAGGAGGCCTAATAGTAGAAAATCCTATGCTGAAAAATGGAAAAGATTCTGTTCCTGGAGCCAAACTCAGGGGATGGGCACAGCTGCGCCCAGTTTACCCCATATTCTTCAATACTTAACTGAGATGCTTCACAAGGGCCTTTCCTTTTCCTCCATCAAAATTCATGCCTCGGCCATTTCAGCTCATTACAATACAGAACCATGACTCTTCTCTCATCCACTGCTGAAGCAATTCCTCAGAGGGACCAAAAACTTAAGACCACCCAGGGGAGCCCCTACTCCAGCCTGAGACATTAACTTTGTTTTGGAAAAGCTCACTCTACCTCCCTTTGAGCCAGCTGCAACTGCAGAGTTGAAATTCCTTTCTTGGAAAACAGCCTTCCTTCTAGCCATCACTTCAGCAAGAAGGGTGTCTGAATTACAGGCCTTCATGGCAGTGGAGCCCTTCATTATCTTCCATGCAGACAGGTTGTCTCTTAGACCAATCCCTCCTTCATGCCCAAGGTGGTGTCCAGTGTGGCCCTTAATCAGTCCATTCATTTGCCAACCTTCTTTTCTAATCCACAGAACAAAGGGGAACGGATACTGCACTCCTTGGATGTGCACAGACAACTTAGATTTTACTTGGACAGGACTAAGCCTCTCAGGAAATCTGAACAGCTGCTGGTTGCATTTGCTGCAGGGGCAGAGGGGAAGGCCATTTCAAAGCAAACCATTTCTAAGTGGATAGGCCATTGCATTCATTTCTGCTATAAGCATTATGGAAAACCTATCCCACAGGGGATAAGACCACATTCAGCTAGGGCTGCATCTACCTCTATAGCCTTTCTCAGAGGTGTCCCTACCAGGGACATCCTAGAAGCTGCTACCTGGAGTACTGTACATACCTTCACCAAGCATTACCGCTTGCCAATTTTTTCTAAATCCAGAGCTGGCGTTGCCACTGCAGTCTTGCAGGGCCTTATAGCTGGTCCTAATGTTAATTACTTCCTCCCATTCTTAGCTTGGAAATCTACCCAAATGTGATGACTGCAACAGTGGAACATGAAGAACATAGTACAGTTGTGTACACTTACCATAAATGTAGATGTTCAAGTGTATTCACTGTTGCAGTCCTGGTTACCCTCCCTCCAGCCCCCTGACTTCTATTGACTATACCTCTTTTCTTGTTTACTGTGCTTAAAGCTTTTTGGTGTATTTGCTTTTTTGTTGGGGGTGTAACCTTGTATATAATTGCTTCCCATTATGGGGGCCCCTGACATCTGGGGCAAGGCAAACTGATGTAATGGCGTCGGCTGCATGCTTTATACCCCTGACTACCTGACGTCATGGAAGATGAGACAGCAACCGACGCAGAACCCAGGACTTTGATAATCAGGCCGACTGAGGGCTACTGCAAGCAGATAACCCAAATGTGATGACTGCAACAGTGAATACACTCAAACATCTACATTTAGGTAAGTGTACACAACTGTACTTATTGTGAGATGCTTAAAATGAAAGAGTAAAATAACAGGGCTTGAGAAGACCGAAATATTCATTCCACTGAAGAAAGACAGTTTTAGAACTCTGCTAGGTTTTAATATTTTGCCCTATATTTTGATACTCTTGTTACAAGTTTCAGATGTTGTTTGAAAGATAATTTTCAACACAGACTATAGCATGATGCCACACAGATTTTTGCTTTACATGAAGAAGTTGAAGATACCTGTTTTGAATCTGTCCCAGGAAATGGCAAAACAAAAGCTATGGGTGAAATTATCAGGCAAGATTCATGGACACAGAATGCACTGCATAGAAATAGTGTGGGTAAGCATGTATTATGGAGTGTACAATCTTGTGATTAGCTTACAGCTGCTAGCAGGAGTGGAAAATTACAAAGGTCACACTGCCTGTGCATTTAGTCTATTATGATTCGTTGAATTATAACTCTTTGTTGAGCTATCTTGCCAAGCATCACTGGTTTAACCTGATGAAGCATATATATATATATATATATATATATATGTGTATATATATATATATATATATATATATATATATATATGTATATGTGTGTAGAGTCTGCATGTCCTCTCCGCGGTCGAGTGGCGTTCGAAAGACATGCGTGAATGGGTGTGCCTTCGTTGAAGGTTGAGCATCGAGCTGGCACCTCGGCACCATAAAAATCTATTGCCAATCATTAGCGGACCAGAGTTCCGCTGTGGCGACCCCTAACCGGGAAAAGCCGAAAGAAGAACAACATATATATATATATATATATATATATATATATATATATGTACACCTCTCAGCTATCTCTAATTTATAGAGAGACAGAAGTTTGTTCCAGTCTTCCTAAATGCGGACGTATTTTTGAAACGTTTTAAGTTAACAATACCAGTAGGTAAGAAGTGTCCCTAACTTTTTTTTCTAATTCTTTTTGTATTCTCCCTAATTCTAGAGGTAAAAGGTTGAAAGTTACCCAGCTCAAATATTTTGCAGAGTCAGACTATGAATTTGTTACGTTGCAGTATTCTGTAATAGGAGAATGACTTGTGGTAATGACGTAACAAGGGGCAGGCTGGTAAGAGAA
This sequence comes from Protopterus annectens, assembly GCF_019279795.1. Classification (NCBI taxonomy): domain Eukaryota; kingdom Metazoa; phylum Chordata; order Ceratodontiformes; family Protopteridae; genus Protopterus; species Protopterus annectens. Next base: position 1,733,297,487 of record NC_056725.1, read on the forward strand.
ACAGACGTGATCTTAACAAACGGTACAGATGTGAGTATAGCAAGTAAAGTTACCAGTGCACAGTTAAATGATTTAACAGATGTAAAGAAAGCTTTTACTATAAAAGTGTGAGTCATATATAATAAGGCAAAAATGAGAAATTAAAGCAGGATGTATTATAAACGTGGATTAAAAAAAGAGAGCTGTGTGAGACTAAGAATCCAAAGTGTGAGGCAAATTTTGAGAATAATCCAAACTGGAGACCAGATTGATCACATCATTGTTTGTTTGACTGTAGGTATGACAGGTAGTTTTCTTGCTCATAATCATTTTTGCAGACTCTGTACTACAAAAGGACATTTTTCAAAGAATGTGTAAAATTAGAAAACAGATATGGTTGAAGAGAGCAAAATCTTGCCAGATGATTTTTGCATGACTGGGAATTCAGATGCATAACGTCCAGTCCAGACTACCTACAGTTTAATAAGCAAGTAAAAATAACTATCCAAACAGTGGATTACCCCATGGAAAAAATATGGAGATTGTCATCTTGGAATTCTGCAGTAGAGGGATACTTCACTGCTGGGATTCACTCTCATCAGGTCAACTATGAAAGGGCAGAAGGTTAAAAAGCAAATTACCTACTTTAGCTGCATTACTGATTACTGAAAATCAACCTAGATTACCAGAGCCATAACTAGGTCATCTAACACCCTGGACAATTCCACAGACTGATATCTCCCTCATCCCAAAGTTGAGGAACAGTAAAAGGGTCTTCTCAAAGTTAAGGAACAAAATAAATAATTAAATTCATGTTTAAGAGTCATAAACTATAAGAAGTTCCTTGTTTGGTACCGCTACTAAGGTACTAACACACTGAAACCTGATCTACAATGTGAATGCAGTATCGGCATTCATTGAGGAAACTGTGATATCACCTTTGTCTTCTTAAATGTTGGATCTGCATCTGAGCCCCATCAGTGACTAATGGTCATGCCTCCTAATAGTTTACACCCAGGGCAGCTACCTCCTTTGTACCTCCCTAATTATGACTCTGTACAAAAATGCTAGAAAGAAATTAGCACATACAGAAATGCTATTATGATATTAACAGCAGAAGGGTGCCGCACTTAAAGTTTGAAGACAAAGTAAAAAATACAGATATCCTGAGCAACTCTGCAGACTGAAGCTGAAATTGTTGGTATAACAGATCAAAATTGCAATGGGAAACAGCTGCAGAGAAAGAGAGAGAGAGAGAGAGAGAGAGAGAGAGACAGAGAGAATGAGAGAGAGAGAGAGAGAGAGAGAGAGAGAGAGAGAATGAGAGAGACACAGAGAGAGAGACAGAGAGAGAGAGAGAGAGAGAGAGAGAGAGAGAATGAGAGAGACAGAGAGAGAGAGAGAGAGAGAGAGAGAGAGAGAGAGAGAGAATGAGACTCCTGAAATTCTGCCCCCAAATGAAATGGAACTGTAGCAAAAACTTTCCCAAAAGCAAGATCAGATGTCCAGTGCAAATAGTCCTTTTAAATTCTGCAGATATTGTCAACTGTTGAAAAAAATAGATATTGGGACAGCTGCAGAGCTAAAAGGATTCTTAGGACTGAAAACATATTATTGACATTGATTTTTTTTTAATATATAAAATAAAATGTATGTGTCTATCTTTAACTTATGTCTGCATCTAAACTATATGTATTATATATATCTGTGTGTGTGTGTGTGTGTGTGTGTGTGTGTGTGTGTGTGGTTGCAGGCATGACAGGTAGTTTTCTTACAATATGGAAAATACAAGTTACATTTCCATATCTAAACATTATCTATCAGTGTTATAGGCAGTGCATGGGCTGGCTATGCTGTGCACCAGGCAGAACCATACCCGCTCAGGTTAGAGATGGCAGAGCACAGTAATTATCACTTCTACAGGTGTGTTGGGGGGAGACAATGAAAGGAGACTACAGTACTATGAGGTAAAGTAGGTTTATAGGATGTGAACATGCTAGCCATGTACTCTTAAGAGATTGTGGGGAGTCAGAAGTCACAACCTCCAAAAGTGAGGTCAGGCTACACTTATGTGATCATTGGCCTTGCTAATTGTGTTGGCTTTTGGGGAAAGAGTTTGATGTGGTCCAGGGTAGAGAAGGTGAATACTGTGGGACCGTGAGTGTTCACCTTGATTGGGTGTATTGTGTGCTGATCCTGATGAATGTCATTGCCCTTGAAGTGCTTTTGGACCACAAGCTAGGGCTGCATGCCCACAGATGACAGGGCAAAAGTAGAATTGTATGAATATGCATGTGGAGCCTGATGAGACATCCCAAATATTGAGCTGAAGGAGAGCTGTTGGCTACACATGGGTGATGCCATGGAAGATGGCGTGCCCCCAGGATCCCCACATTCTGACCCTGTTATGGACACAGAAGGTATGGCTTCTACAGGCAGACTGGATGGTGTTTACAGTGTGTCTCATGAATGTATGAATAGAGGCAACATTTGCTAGCAGTGATCTCAGCCTGTGTTGTCTGTTCCCCATCTCTGTATTCCATTTTGATGTGCACTTACTGTATGTCTTCCTATAATCATAGGTTCGTAGGTTTATACTAGACTTACAACTGTCAGGGTCTTTACAAGCCTAGCCATGCAGTCCTGCAGTCCAATCCAGTTTTTTCCCAGAGTTTCTCAGACTCCTAGATGGTGAGGTATGTTAGTGAAGAGGTAGCTAAGGGTTATGTGGGAGGATATGTTAGTTGGGAATTAATTTACTTACTGTCAAACTCTGTCCATCAGAGACATGGGGGCCACCCCAGGGGTGAATTTGTGATTTCCTATCCAGTGATCAAGGTTTCTTTTAAATAGGGTCAGGGATGAAATTTGCTTCACATAGATGGGAAGCTCATTCCTTAGCATGGTGATCCTTTGAAACCCATATTGGTCTCTCCAGCATGTTCTGTTTATGTTGCAGGCAAAGTTTAGGTCTTTGGATCTAGTGTTTCTGGTGATGATTGTTTTGTGGATGTGTAAGAGATCCATCAGAGCTTAATCTGAGGATACCTTACATGATAGGTATAGATCACCTTTTAGTAACCTGTAGGAGACTGAGTACAGAGATAGGGTCTTAGGGGTATCTGTGTAGGACAGGGCATTCATACCAGGGATAATCCTGGTGTGAAACCTTTGAGGCCATTCCAGCTGTTGCAAGTGGTTGATTAGATACATACCAAAGGGGTTCACTTTCCCACAATGCTATGCATACCATCCAGTTGTGCCTGGATCATTGACCTGTACATCTCTGGTTAATGCCAAGTCTTGCAGCCATATAATGGATGGCCCTTGAGTCATGACTGAACCTAACCCTCTCCTTCAGTCTATCCCTTATGATGGATACAGAGATGGTGCACATTTCAGATGTTGTGTTAACACAAGTGCAGGCCATGAGGGACTCTGAAGTAGAAGCTCTCTGTCATGCCCTGGTGAGTCTGTGTCCTTCAAACTGTACATCTACAGAGCGCCTCTAATGGCGGATATGGGTGATTCCTTCCCTTGTAGTATTGTTGACAGTGCCATTGTGCCATCAGACCATGACACCTGCATGTTGTCTTCATTATCTGCCACAGGGGTCTTGTTAACATTGGCCCTATGTTATTCTGTTTTACTGGATCTACCACCACCAGTGGAACCATGAAAGCAGAAAATGACATGACAACATTGTCAGACCATAAACACATATGCTGCTATAACTCCTTTAGCATGAATAGTAGTAGTCATTAAAGTACAGACCAGAGGAGCATGGATAGACAGATTAACATGTGAGCCTTTGTCAGTTCTTCCTTCCAGATGCAGTGGAGTATGCTATGCTGTGCTGTAATGGACATTACTAACCTGGTATATGTCTACCTGACACACAGATGGATGGCGCCAGCCCTGCTGCCACATCCAAGCAACCCCCAGCTATGAGGGGCCATTCCTCCTAGATGGCGAGAGACGCCAAAAAATTCTTAGCCTGAGTGAGGCTCTTTAGTGTTAGTGGTCCACCCCTTGGGCTGGACCTGTCTTCCACAATGCTGCATGCACCTATCCTTTGCATGGAGTATCATATCAGTAACTCTTCTTTGAACCTGTTGCAAAGACCTATTATAGCCACTCACAACATTCATGTCTTGCACTAGTCCCTGCAAAGTCTGGTCCTGATGTAGCTTGCCTGCAGCACCTTTTCCGAGGTGACACATGTCATGGGTACAAAGGGTCTGCAGCAGCACTTTATTCTCCTGGACAGTGAACATTCCCAGCTGTTGCCTCCCTCAGATAGCCATATTAGTACACAAACACTTGTAGGCAAAACATGTTAGTCAGTGGGTGTATATGGCATGCTGTGGGATGCTCATATTTATGGCCAGAGCCACCCTGTTTATGCACCTGCTTATGAGCTGCACTTAATGCTGTGCACAGCCACCAGCCTAGTTTATGTGCTGTAGCCACAGCTCCCCTCTACACACACACTCTTTATGCTTCTGTTTATCAGCTGCAGTTAGTGCTGTGCACAGGATACCCCCCAATGACATACTGTAGCCATGCCTTAACATGTGTCCACAGGGACACATACCCCCTACAGCATGTCCTTCATGATGTTTCATCATAAACAGTTGCCCTTTTAAGTGACAGGCAAACAATGCACTGCTCTGCCAATATCCTGAGTTCTTAGATAGATACATATCATAAGGTCTGCCTCAGTGTGACTGAGACCCACTATAGGGTTTGTTGTTTGCAACTAGCAGGGTTTGCTTTTTAAACTCACTAACTCCTTCCTTAATCCTGAAAGCTGCAAGTCTACAGAATCTCTATTGATATTCCTGTATTCCAGGTGTATGATATTGAATGGAGGTGCAGAAAATGGCACCAGTGCTTTTTATTGTGCTAGGGAGTGCTAGTTAGCACAGCAGTTATGCTAATAAGGAAACTTAGTGTTGCCATTTTTGAATTGCTGCCATATGCTTGGATAGCTTGAGAATGTCATAGTGGACACGAGGCATGTGACCAGTATGTTTATTTATATGTCACGTGTATGCACATAGTATCATGGTAAATTATTATACCCATTCCTGGAGATGAATGTCATGGTAAATTACTATACCCATTCCTAGAGCTGAGCATCATGGAACATCACTATACCCCTTTCTAGAGCTGACCGTCATGGTACATCACTATACCCCTTCCTAGAGCTGACCGTCATGGTACATCACTATACCCCTTCCTAGAGCTGACCATCATGGTACAGCACTATACCCATTCCTAGAGCTGAGCATCATGGTACATCACTAAACCCCTTCCTACAGCTGACCATCATGGTATATCACTATACCCCTTCCTAGAGCTGACCGTCATGGTACAGCACTATACCCATTCCTAGAGCTGAGCATCATGGTTCATCACTGTACCCCTTCCAAGAGTTGACCGTCATGGTACATCACTATACCCCTTCCTAGAGCTGACCGTCATGGTACAGCACTATACCCATTCCTAGAGCTGACCGTCATGGTACAGCACTATACCCATTCCTAGAGCTGAGCATCATGGTACATCACTATACCCCTTCCAAGAGTTGACCGTCATGGTACATCACTATACCCCTTCCTAGAGCTGACCATCATGGTACAGCACTATACCCATTCCTAGAGCTGAGCATCATGGTAGAGTAGTAGGTGCAGCTCTAAGGAGATACAGTAGCACCATGGTGCAGGACTGCTTTGCCCAGAACTTGATCTGCAGACATGCATCCATGTATGGGCTGACATTTTGTTACTTAAGCAGACATGTTTGAGGGGCTGTGGCACCTTCAAGTACTATGGAACGCGCAGCTTCTTCATGGTTTACCCAAAATAACAGAATTGTCTTAGTCTTCTTACATAGGGATTTTAAAGCGTACATGCTATGGCAATATGATGATCCCTTTGAGCCCTGGTACAAGGTAGATGTCTGGCATGAGCTTGCAAGGATGGTGAGTCATGCCAGTGGCATCACCCATTCTGTTAATTGATACTAGCATTGCTAAGATGATCTGAGGTGGCAACAAAGGTTAAGGATCAACACCCAGAAATGTACTGTAAGCATTTTTTGTTTTCACAGTACTGTTTTATACCGGTATCTTTCTTTTTTTTTACATGTATACTTTGAAGTGCCTCCTTTGTTTTCCAGTGGTAGAAGAATATGAATTGAACATGAATGACTGCTGCAGAAGATGGGAGTGAACAACTCTACTGGCAGGTGTGTGTGACATCTGTACCTGTATAACTGTGTAACTGTATAACTGTGATTGTATTGCTGGTTGTTGTTGTTGTTTTTCTTTTGGCTTTTCCTGGTTAGGGGTCGCCACAGTGGAACTCTGTTCCGCTAATGATTGACAGTCGATTTTTATGGTGCCGAGGTGCCAACCCGACGCCCAACCATCAACAAAGGCACGCCCATTCACGCATGTCTTTCGAACGCCACTCGACCGTGATTGTATTGCTGGTATGTGTATATAATCATTTCCCCGTTGTATCACCCTTCATTAGGTCCAGTTGTGGAAGAGATAGAGGTGAGGCTATGCTTAGCTTGGTCTGCATTGGCCAAAGCCTTTGAAGCCAGGTCATCAATAGCTGCCAAGGCTGCCTTGCAACAGTGGGATGATGATTTCCACTTCCTGGACGTGATCTGGAGGGTTCACTGTTGCCCTCTGTGGCCACTTTTCAGGAGTAAGGGCAAAGGCTTCTCTTCTGAGAGTGGTTCAGATGGGCTATCCTGATGTTATAGCATCATCTGCAGAGGCTAGTGGCAGGTGAGGTGCAGAAGCAACTTGCTGTGCACCTCAGCAATATTTACCACCTCTGGCAGACTCCATGGATTAAGCCACTAGGGAAGCAATTGTCTCATAACATCAACTACTCAAGCATATGATACCTGGGTTTGTTGCCCTGTTAGCCAGCCTGGCTTCCACCTATTCCAGGCCTCTAGCTCAGTCCTAGTGTTTTTCCTCCCTGGTGTCATTCCCCTTTCCTTGTTTGTTGTACAACCATCCCCATCACCATTTGCCTACCCATGTATATCTATGCCATCCACTGTTCTCCCGTTTTATGTGTCTGCCACCCCATCTGTCTGAGTCTGTGTTTTATGTCCGTCTATTCCTGCTACCTGCCCTTAGTCTTTGATACTTTTCACAGTCTTCCTTAACTACTTCACCATCCTCCCTTATTTTCTGTATACGAAAAAGGGTCTTTTTCCCTAAAACATGCCCCCCAGACTTTCAGACATTATGGATACCCCTGCATGGTTCACTCTGCTTATTGTTCTCCCTTTTCCTATTTTCCTGTCTCTTCCATTTTCAATCATTTATATGATGAATAAACTTGGCACTTTGCTGTGCACACCCACGGTGGTCTGTCTAATGATCACTGTGCTGCCTTTCTTGTGCTAGATGAGTACAGGAGGCAGCTATATGTGGTACCTTGTGTATATGAGTACACATTGATTCACAATCTTCACATCTTTAGTGCTGGCCAGGTTTGCTGACTTTACACATTGATTCAGCCATGCCAGTGTGTACCTTAGTACATTGGTCACACACCTTCCTGAAGCACTGCTTCAGCTATCAGGCAGATTGCTGCTGCTTCATCCGTTAGCACGACACTTCTCTTTAATTATATGTTCCTTCCCTTGGTGAACTGGTGTTATTCAATTCATGTCTGATAAGCTGTTTGAGTTTTTGCACAGTGACCACCCCCACCAAACATTACCTCTGCTTTTGTCAATGAATGCCAGCCAAAATTTTCAAACATCATGCTGCAAAAGCATGTTTTTTTCCCCCCATGATGCTGTTAGTTTTGGCACTTTATTGTGTCATACTGAGTTGATTATGTTGAGAGTAGCCAAATGTTTGTGTTTGAGTTAAAATTATTTGCTTTAAACACCATTTAAAATTTTCTGGTTTGTTCTTTGGCAGAGATATTTTTCCCTTTGCATGTAGATTTACAGTGTTGTTCTAAGGATTTAACAGTTGTGTGCATAGTTCACATTTTTGGCCCACCATTGCTTACAAAATACACTTACAGTTCTTCCTGCCAGATATGTTTCAGCATTAAGTGAAGACCCAGTGTCAGTATAATGTGATGATTTATATTAATAAAAATAATGATGTTCCACCTGTCTTGATAACAGTGAGTACACTGCAGTGAATTGTCTTAGGAAGAAAACACCTCCAGTAAATTACGTATTTGTGTCGTTTCTACAGACTAAACAGTTTTAGAGTCTAATGAACACAATTGCTTTTTTACTGCCATTTGTTCTGCCTTGTTCTTAGATATATACATTATCTTGTGAACTGCACACTTGTCCAGTCACACAAGGAAATAAAGTGGAGAAAATGTCATTACTGTAACCTCTGCATAATGAGGAGGAGCAATGCATTCCAGGATTAATCCACAAGTGGAACCAGAAGGTTTCCATTTTGTACTTGTAGCCTCATTTTGTTGTCAAAACTGCACCTCACATTTTAAAAAAAGTCAACATATCTCATGAAATACTGCTTCCATATATTTAAGGAATATACATATAATTGTCAGTTACTGCTCCAAAACCATTAAAACAGGTTGTTTTAGATGAAAAGTCCTATCTGTGTACAAAGAGTGTGTGATGATTTCTGCTGTAGGCAGAGCCAAATCCAGCACTTTGCAACCCAGGCAGTCGCTTAGGGCTCACTGGCTTGGGGGACAAACTACCTGGGGATGGGGGCCCACTGTTCAGGGGATGACACCCAAACTTACATTTCTTCTTTAAGAATGCACATTGCTTGCATCTTTAAAGAAAAAAATGTAACACATAGAGTGTATCCTTAGTAGCATCTGTAAGCACGTCTTTAGTACAACGCACACACACATTTGAACAAATATAAAGCACGTGACTGCCGTTCTGGATGAATATGGAGAATGTGTCTTTCCTGAAATGGTAGGTTAGTTTTGTTTCTCTGTGTTTGTAAGTAAGATGTCCCAGTTAGGAATGACAGGTTAGTTAACTCATTCAGGCTCAAACCTTGTACAGTCAGTACAGGACCATCGAGCCGGAAGCCTCTACACCATCTGCCAAACTATCATCAGCAAGGACTGTTGAGTTTTGATGCATTTTCTAAAAATGTAATGGATTTATAAAGAATGTTGAATTTCTGCACATTGTCAAAGACTGTTGAGCTTCTATGCATTTTTCAAGGAATTTGAGCTTCTCTGCATTTTCAAGGAATGTTGAATTTCAAGGGAATAGACATTTACTGTTACTCATGCTGTCTTTTTGTAAATGTGTAACTGTTTTGTTTAGCAAGTGGCCATCATCAGTGTTTGTGCTATAAATCTTAAAAGCAGTGCTAGTACTGCAACTGGTAGCATATTTGCCTTTGGCACACAATGCTGTGGGTTCTACTCCCACACCATGTACGTAGAGTGCTAATATTGCAGTGCCTCCTTTAAGGGGGGTGGGAGTGTTGCACTTCTGATTGTGTTCTCCTTTGGATGAGATGCCTAGTAACTATGAACCTTTTTGCTGGCCATTCACTATTGCAATATTACCAGCTTACCATTTCTTTAAATGTAACATGGGCAGGTTATTCAAGTCAGTAGGCACTTACTTTGTACATGTACCACTGAAATGTAAAGTTGTTTACCAGCAGCAACCTCTTCATTAGTTATAGGTATCATTAATGTGGAATTATTCAGATGACTTACTTCTGTAGAGATTGTGTATATTGACTGACACTGGTAGATTGTAGTGACAGAAGTTTGAGTGGTCTTTTGTGGTGAAATGTTCTGAAATGGGTAGTTTTGTCCTTGTTTCATTGCTTACTGAAAAAAAAATTTTCAAACCTACAAATTTAAAACACACTCTAACAACTAGTGCTGTAGTATACAATGAATATAATTTAATGCAATCGGAATGGTGCATCAAAGAACAAATGCATGTATGCATGGTTCAAAAAATGTATACAAGAGCTCTATGGTTTGAAAACAGCGCAAAGGTAAACTAAATCCGACACTGACCAGGTGCATTTTCTTTGAATGTGGGATTCAATGCCCTTTCAATGAATGTGAGTTTCAAGGACAGAGAAGCTTACTGTTCATGCCAAGTCTATTTTCATTGTGAGACTGTATTATTTTGTTTAGCAAATGGCTGTCAGTGATTGTGCTGTACAATTTGAAATAAAAGTTAAATATCTCTAATCATTGTTGAAGTAAAAAAGAAAACAGTATGCAAACTAACAGGTTTGAGCAGTGTTTATGGTAACTGGGGAGAAATACTTCAGAATCACATAAAATGCAGAACTCCTCATACCACACGAATAAGAGACAGGAAATCCACCATCAGGACATAATTTATTTTATACTGGGGAGAAATAGCCAGGAATAGCTGGGGGAGGGGGCTGCTGCTGGGAGGGCACTGATTCATTTGCCTGCCTCGGGCCCCACTTGACCATGATCCCGCCCTGGTTGTAGGCGTTAGTTTACACAGTTAAAACAATATTTTAACCTTTGTAAGTTGCAGTTCTTTTGATAGATGATCAGAACAAAAGTATTCAGTTCAGTAAAAGAGAATGCTGTGCTACACTGTCTTGGACTAGACAGTACATTTGATCAGTATATAAATGCACCTTTGTAGTAAAATGCTATGAATGGCAACAAAATAGAAACTAAGCAAAAATTACATTTTCTAGGAAGAAAATATTAAAAAAAAAAGACATTTTCTTAAAACTGCACAGATTTTTGTTGTATGTTACAGCCCACATTACGGGGCTATAATAGTACTTTCAGAAAATTCGTCTTTGTTTTCTTGTGAGTTATTAATTGTACATTTATGATATTGTCAGTCTGTTATGAAAATTATATGCTGTAGTGTTGGCTGTTTGGTGCAGATGGATAAAGCCCAAACTGCAACCCAGACCACCTTGGATCAATTAGTGACCTGGATGCTGGAGAGTCAGCCAGAGAAGGTGGGAGGGAGTGGTATTGGCATGCCCACCCTCGGGAGGGTGGCCGCTCAGTCTGCAACATTATTGACACCCAGCAGATACCAAAATTTGCAGGAGTTGCAGAAGGAAAGGTCCAAAGATGTGCTTCCATCACTCAGTATTTTTGCGTGCTGTTGCCATGATACTGACACATACAGAGACATTGTGGGAAATCATTTCATCCAGGTTACCTTGAAGGTAACAGGACGTTGGGGTGAGTAGAAAACCTTAACAGTTGCCTGGATGACTTAGTTTCCCAGTCACAAGGGTGACTGGGGAAGCCAGGGGTTGATAGGTTTTGACGGCAACGAGAGCAAGAAAAAATATATCCCCCAGTGTTTTATAACTGTATTGATAAAAAATACCCAGTTTGTACTGTTCAGCTGTAAGCAGCAGTGACTTCAGCCAGGACATTCAAATCCAGTTTGTTGCAAGAGTCTACATTTTAATTTTAAAGAATGTTTTCACCCTATTCCATAAACCCTTGACTAGTGAACTCTTGAAGTTACAAGACAGCAGAGTGGTGATATCAAATGGCTGTACATAGCCTGGCACTAATATTATTATTTTATTTTATTTTATTTAAATTTGTTGACCGGGAGTGTCCGACTGGACGTAGGTCCATTTTCAGCGGAGGCCCGGGGAGAAAAGCTCCACAGTTAAAATAAACAGACAGTATATACATTGGATTACATAGTGAATAACAATTTACATAGCAATTACTTACAACATATTTCCAGATGAAGAACAGAGTACATCAGTAGACAACTAGAATCTTTATCTGTGAAGTGTATACCAGACATTAACAAATGTTACAAGAAGAAGCAGTTTGTGCTGTATAATAAGTACTGGCTTATGAGCATCTGAGCTTGCTATAATCAAGGTAGTTAGTGGAGTGGAAAGAAAGGTAGTGGTTGGATGGGGTGGATGATATTAGAGTGGGAGTTGCAAGGGCATAGCCAGCATGTTTTTAGGTGCGCTTTTAGTAAAGTTTTGAAGTCAGTGCATGATGGTATGGAGGTAATTGTGGGTGGGAGTGAGTTCCATAATTTGGCTATGGCGCAAGAGAATAGTGCTTCACCAGCAGAGTTATTGGCCTTAGTGATCTGCAAGTGATTTTTGCTGCTGGATCTTAGTGGTCTAGTGGTGCGATAGGGTTGGAGTAGATTCTGGAGGGATGGGACATTTAGTGGATGGTTTACTAGTTTGTGGGCGAGTGAGAGTTGATACCACTGAAGGAGGTGAGGGAGTTCTAGCCAGCCCAGTTCAGCAAGTGAGAGACAGTGGTGACTACAGTAGGATGCCCCTGTGGCGAATTTGGCGATTTTGTTGTAGCAGGTCTCTAGCTTGTTTAGATCACATTGCCTTAGGTTGGTATATATTGGAGAGGCATAAAGTAGGGTGGAGATAAGGTGGGAATTTGCTATTGAAATCTTTGCTGCTTTGGTGAGAAATTGCTTATTTCTGTATAACGCTCCTAGTTTTTTGTGGACTTTTTTTATAGTCATGGATATGTGAATGTCAAATTTTAGTTTGTCTATTTCCACTCCTAGCAATTTGGTGTGTTCAGTTGGGTATATAGTGGTGCTGTCTTTTGCTGTGATGTTAAAGTGAGAGTTGTTTTGAGTATGTTTGGTGGGTTGGAAGATGAGTAGTTTAGTTTTGTTTGGGTTGAGTATTAATCGGGCATCGGATAACCATGTTTCAACAGAGGAAAAGGCTTCCTGTGTGACTTTTTGCAGTTTTGGTAGGGACTGGGCTGAGCAGATGATGGTCGAGTCATCTGCATATTGTATGAATGTGCCATGTTTGGTGGCAGAGGCTAGATTATTGGTGTAAACAGAGAAGAGTAGGGGTCCAAGGATGGATCCTTGGGGAACCCCTATGGAGACAGGTAGTTGGGGAGATATGTAATTCTGCCATACAACGGATTGTTGGCGGTCAGACAGGTAACTCTGAAACCAGTTGGTGACCGATTGTGAGAAGGATAGGTTATTGAGAACAGAGATAAGTTGTTTGTGTGGGACCATGTCAAATGCTTTAGATAGGTCTAGGAAAGTAGCAGAGGAGAAGTAGCCATTGTTTTTATGCTGAACGACAGTGTTAGTAAAGGAGAGTAAGGCAGTGGTGGTGCTATGGTTTGGTCGGAAACCATGCTGAGTACTGGAAAGGAGGTTGTTAGTAAGGAGGTAGTCTGAGACCTGAGAGTGTATGCATCTCTCTAGTATTTTGGAGAGCGGAGAGAGAATAGCTATGGGGCGGTAATTGGTTAGTTCTGTGGAGGGTCCACCTTTGTGGAGGGGAATTATATGTGATACTTTCCACAGTGTGGGAACGTAACTTTCTGACAGAGATCGGTTAATCAAGATGGATACTGGGTAGGCCAGAGCATCGGCTGCGATTTGTAGGTATTCACTTGGGAGGCTGTCTGCTGCTAATTTGGTGGGTTTAAGTTTAGTTAAGAGTTTTTTATGTTGGAGGTAGGTACAGGAGAAAAAGAGAAGGCAGTGGGGAGATTACTAGTTGAAGGTGTGGGTTGCAGGGGAGGGGGGTTGTGTTGTTTAGCTAGTGATAGTATGGTTTGGGTGAAGTGTGTGTTGAATGAGGAAGCAATATTTTCTGAGGAGTGAGGGATGTTAGGAGGGGGGTACTGACTTTACCTGGGTGGAGGATGGAGTTTATGGAGGACCAGAATTGTTTGGAGCTGTGTTGTGAGGAGTCTAGGGCAGACTGGTAGTATTGGGATTTGTCCTGTTTTATCAGCTTTTTGACTCTATTGCGTAGTTCTAGGAATTTCTGTCTAGCTGAGGGGGTTTTGGTTTTGCGCCAGTGCTCCCAGGCTTTATCCCTGTTTTTCATTTCTGACTTAGTGATTTTCTGTAGCCATGGGGAGGGTTGTGCTTTGGTTCTGGAGAATCTTATGGGGGCATGGTAATTAAGGATGTTCAGGAAGGTAGTATTAAAAAATTCAACTGCATCATCTAGACTGAGGTACTTTAGAGGATGCCAGTTATATTCTTTGAGGGATGAGATGAATGTGAGTGGGTTAAAGTTTAGGTTTTTTACGTATTTGATGGTAGATGACAGGTTTAGCTTGGTATAGGTATTTTTTGAGTAGGAATGTTGAGGAGTGATCACTGAGGCTATCTGATAAGCAGCCTGTTAAATATGACTGGGGGCTCTTACTGACTAGTATCCAATCCAGGGTAGTGTGCTTGGTGGAGTTTTTATTTATCCTGGTTGGTAACTGGACTAGTTGAGTGAAGCCATGAAGGTGTACATGATGGGTTGGATTGTTGCCAGAACAGGATCGCCAGTCAATATTGAAATCACCTAAGATGATAGTTTCTTGGGGGAGATGGTGGGTAGACCAGCTGAGGAGGTTTTCTAGGGGAGGGATGTTTTGGCTAGTACTTGCAGATTCCAGAGTTATGTTCTATAGTACATAACAGTTTTTACATGTTGCATCAATCTCATTATTTAAGTAGGGTCTATATTATATATTCGAAGCTTCAAATTTTTGAACCTCATATGTTCGACAACGTATGAGCGTAACTTGAATCTTCGAATATATAATAAAACTGTAAAAAACACTTACCTTAATGCTCTGAGCAGGGGGCAAGCCCCTCTGCACCCCCACCCCCCTACTTAAATATATCAACTTTGAGACAGCACTTCAGTGCAGAAAACGGAAATGTTCCCATTCTGCGCGTACTGAGCCGTTGCCTTTCACCTTCAGACTTTCAAAGTTCGATCATATGGTGTCGATCATATGACATTCGAACTTTGAAATGTTCGATAATTTAATAGGGACCCATTTAAGCATGCATGCCTGTAGCACATTTGCAATTTTCAAGTCATTTTTAAAATGATTGCAGTTTCTTTCAGAATCAGTCAGAACAGAAGCTTCAGGGATTGCTTTGTTACAAATCTGGTCCTGATAATATGGTGCAATCTTTTTTTTTTTAAAGTCCAACTATTCCTAGTCAAAAGTAATACTTAGATATCTGAATGAAGATACTTCCTCAGTGGTTGTGCTGTGAGACATATAGCTTGTGGAAAGCATTGACAACATTATATATGATTATTTATATGGACAAGCATAAACTGAGTTGGTCTAACTATTGGGCAAGCTCGTTTAGAAACTATGTTTAGTTATGGTACAGAATGATATGTGCTTGGTCTAAGGATAGAAAAGATCCATCTATCCGCAACCCCTTTTTCCTATTTTTGTACATGGGGTCGGGGTGTCACTTCAACAGTGACAATAATCCAGAGCCAAGTTTCACACTGCTGGATGGTTAGGCCTGCCACCGTTGTTCTTCCATACCACAAACACACTCACACACTTAGATTTTGCCCAGTCCACCTACTGCATGTCTTTGCAATGTGGGAGGAAACTGGAGCAGCCTGAGAACAAAGAAAGGACATGAATATTTCGCACAGAAGGCACCCTAGCCAAGAACCAAACCAGAGAAGCTCTTGCTGTGAGGCAACAACACTATCCCCTACACCTCTGTGCTGCCCCTATGGATAGAAAAAATGGGGTGTATCCAAATTCATCAAGGATACCCACACCTCTAGGTTAGTGGCGCAGCATGATACCTCTGAGATCATCCATGTGCAACTAACATCGGCAAATCTGCAATGCAAATTGTGGCCTGCTACAGATCACCTTCCATGACCCAGGACCACCACTCCGCCTTTCTGGAGACACTAGAAAACATGAAGGTCCTACCGAACACCCTGATATTGGGCAATTTCAATTACCCTACCATTAACTGGGAAAACTACTTGAGTACAAACTCCCAGGCTCAGCGCTTCCTGGAATTTATCAACTCAAATGTCCTGGATCAGCTGGTAAACTCCCCTACTAGAGGCCACAACATATTGTACCTGGTCATCACCAACATGGGCGACAGGTGTTCCGTGCCGGAGTTCAACCTGACACTGGTTAGATCAGACCATAAACTAATCACCCTGGATGTCCACACCACACCACCACCCCCAACCAAGGAAACCACAGTGAAAAACTTTTCTAAAGCAAACTTCACCTTACTTAAGGCAGAGGTGGTACGTTTCACAGCCCCCACGCTAAAGGATAACACTGCCCAAGATGCAGAATCCTTTACAATTGCACTCTATGAGCATCTACAAGGATGCATGGATCGTGCCATCCCTAGCCAAATCAAGACTCACTCCCCTAAGAGAAGGAAACCAGTCTGGTGGACCCCTGCCATAAACAGGTTATACAACAAAAGGAGGAAACTAGTTCAGAAAAAAAGCAAATCCCAAGAAGGAAAGACATCCCTGATCAGTATCAGTAAGAAACTAAGGTTCCTCATAAAATCATTCAAGGCTAACTTTGAAAGAAAAATAGTCATGGATTCGAAAGATAACCACAAAGCCTTCTTTAGCTATGTCAAGAATCTAAGTGGCAACTCGCAGATATGCTCTGAGCTAGTGCAAAATAGCACAAAATATACTGAACCTACTGATATTGCCAACATCCTGGCAGATAGATTCAGTGCAAACTTCACCTCCCTCTCACCTTCAAAAGGGCCCACAACAATACCGGAAAAGTGTAGTGTCCCAGAAATCACAGAAGCACAGGTGAAAAGCCAAAAACACAGCATCAATGGGGCCAGATGGTGTCCCAGGCTGCGTCTTGTACGAACTACAGAACAAACTAACCCCCACCTAAACACGCTGTTCAACCTCAGCCTCTCCACAGGCTATGTGCCCATAGAATGGTGCACAGCAACGGTTATTCCGCTCTACAAAGGAGGGGCCACAACTGACCCTGGTAACTATTGGCCTATAAGCCTGACTAGCCTGGTCTGCAAGGTTATGGAGCGCATCATCATGGAACTCATTAACAAAGACATTGGGAACCTCCAAATACTTGACCCGACCCAGTTCGGCTTTGTTAAGGGCAGATCATGCCTACTAAACCAGGTTGACTTATTCGAGACAGTCACCAAGGCCATAGACGAGGGAAAGGTGGTTCACACAGCCTACCTATTCTCGCCAAGGCGTTCAACACCATTCCTCGCTCGGGTATTATAGAAAAACTCACCAGCCTGACCATAAACCCCTACATCACAAGATGGGTTGCCAACTGGCTTACAGACAGAACTCACATGGTAAGAATAGCAGGCTCCAGGTCTGACTCTAAACCAGTCACAAGTGGTGTCCCGCAAGGCTCGGTTCTGGGACCCCTACTGTTCGGCATATATTTCTCAGATGTACAGGTAAACACAGGAGGACTATGGCTAACCAAGTTCACTGATGACTGTGAACTGAGAGCCATAACTGACTCTCTGGCTGACACAGACATCCTTCAAAAAGGCCTTACTGAGACAGACACCTGGTGTCAAAGTCATGGTCTCAAGCTAAATGCCAAAAAATGCATAGTCATCCCGTTTGGGAAAAACAAAACACCCACAAATTACCACATAGGCGGTAGCCCCCTTAATACAGAAGAGGTAAGAGATCTGGGGACCCAGGTAGATAGTAATCTCTCCTTTGACAGTCATATTGCCAAAGTAGTTAGGAAATCCTTCTGTGTGGCCCATCTAATTACTAAGGGGTTCGCATCTAGAAATAAAGAGGTTATAGTGCCCCTCTACTCGTCACTCATCAGACCCATCATAGAATACAATGCCCCATTTGGGATGTACCTCACAAGACACTTCCAACAGCTGGAAAGACTACAAAAGCACCTCACCAAGAGGATTACTGGCAGTCGAAACTCTCCTTAGCATGGAGAACATCGATATCTGTGCAGTAACAGAAACCTGGTTCAAGGCTCCCGAGAGTACCCCAGCACTACCAGGTTATACCTCATACCATGCTTTTCGGCCCCAAAACTTGGACCGAACCACAAAAGGAGGGGGAGTATCAATATTCGTCAAAGATAACCACACCTCCAGGTTGGTGGCACAGCACGAAGCATCAGAAACTATCCATGTGCAACTAACAGTGGGTAAAACTGCCTTCCAGTTTATAGCTTGCTACAGACCACCCTCCCAAACCCAGGAACCCTACTTGGCCTTCCTGAGAACACTGGAAAATATGAAGGTCTCTCCAAACACCATTATATTGGGTGACTTCAACTACCCAAACATAGACTGGGAGCATTACTCTGGCTCCAACATCCTAGCCCAAATGTTCCTAGAATTTATAAACTCAAATGCTATGGAACAACTTGTTACCACTCCCACAAGAGGGGAAAACGTACTGGACCTGATCATCACCAACATGGGGACTCTATGCTCCAGACCAGAAGTGTATCCCTCACTGGTAAGATCAGACCATAAATTAATCTCACTGGATATTCACATCCCGACCCCACCCCCTGCCCAGAAAACCACAGTGAAAAACTTCTCTAAAGCAAATTTCACACTCCTCAAAACCGAGGTGGAATCCTTCAAAGCCCCCGGGCCAGTGGAAAATACGGCCCAGACTGCAGAGTCCTTTATAAACGCATTCTATGAACACCTTCAGGAATGCATGGATCATGCAATCCCAAATAAAACCAAGACCCAATCCTCCAAAGGCAGACGTCCTGTCTGGTGGACCCCAGCCATAAACAAACTATACAATAGAAGGAGGAAGCTACTACATGTTAGAGCAAAATCCCAAAAAGGGAAGGCATCTCTGATCAGTATTAGCAAAAAACTACGGGCACTCATAATATCATCTAAGGCCAGCTTAGAGAGAACAATTGCACAGGACACTAAGGATAATCACAAGGCTTTCTTTAGTTATGTCAGGAACCTGGGTGGGAATTCCCAGATATGCTCAGAATTAGTCCAAAATGACAAAAAATACACCAAACCCACAGACATTGCCAACATCCTAGCTGACAGGTTCAGTGCAAATCCCCCCCCACCAAAAGGGCAAATATCTATCCCAGCAGTGTGCTGCCCCCCTGACATCTCAGATGCTCAGGTAAGAGCCGCCCCCTCCAAAGCAAAAAACACAGCATCAATGGGACCAGACGGTGTCCCAGGCTGCGTCCTACATGAACTCCAAGAAGAGCTAAACCCACACATAAAACTACTGTTCAATCTCAGCCTTACTACAGGATATGTACCCAAAGAGTGGCGTACAGCAACAGTGGTCCCTCTCCACAAAGGTGGTGCCTCAACAGATCCTGGAAACTATCGCCCGATAAGCCTGACTAGCTTGTTCTGCAAAGCTATGAAAAGGATCATCGTGGACCTCATAAATAAAGATATTGGGGACCTACAGACACTAGATCCTACCCAGTTCGGCTTTGTTAAGGGCAGATCCTGCCTCTTAAACCTGGTCAATTTCTTTGAAACAGTCACCAAGGTCATTGACGAGGGGAAGGTGGTCCACACAGCCTACCTGGACCTCGCAAAAGCCTTCGATACAATACCCCACTCAGACATTATAGATAAGCTCACCAGCTTAAATATAAACCCCTATGTCACTAGATGGGTTGCAAACTGGCTCAAGGACAGAACCCACATGGTTAGAATTGCTGGAGCTATGTCAGACTCCAAACCAGTTACAAGTGGCATCCCACAAGGCTCAGTCCTGGGACCTCTCTTGTTCGGTATATATTTCTTGGAGGTACAGGCCAACACGGAAGGACTGTGACTGACCAAGTTCGCAGATGACTGCAAACTGGGCACCATAATCGACTTTCCAGCCGACACAAGCATCCTCCAAAAGGGCCTCATAGAAACAGACAACTGGTGCCAGAGCCATGGCCTCAAGCTAAATGCCAAAAAGTGTATAGTCATACCTTTGGCAAAACAAAGTGCCCACAAATTACCACATAGGTGGTAATCCATTAAGTACGGAAGAAGTAATTAGGGACCTGGGGACCCAAGTTGATAGCAATCTCTCATTTGACAACCACGTGGCCAAAGTGGTTAGAAAAACTTTATATAGCCCACCTAATCATGAAGGTATTCACATCTAGATCAGGGAGGTCATCGTGCCTCTTTACTCATCCCTCATCAGGCCCATAATTGAGTACAATGCCCTTTTGGGATCTACCTTACCAGACACCTGCAGCAACTGGAAAGACCCCAAAAGTACCTCACCAAGAGGATCAAAGGGCTCAAACAGATGCCATATGCTGCCCGGTTAAAGAAACTCCAGCTCTACTCAGTGGCATACCGCCTGCTCAGAGGCGATCTGTGCCTGACGTATAAAGCCATGTCCAACCCAGAATTAATGGACATGCTGCACCTCAGAAAATCCAAATCCCATCGAGCTATGCTCGAGAGACTTGAACCTCAGCACTGAAATAAATAGGACATGCTGGAGGGACAGATTCATAACCCAGAGGCTCCCTTCACTCTGTAATAAAATCCCAGTCCAGGTTAGGCAGAGTCCTTCATTGACTCTCTTCAAGAAGAATCTTGATGAGTGGATGGGAGATCGTAGGTTTACCCCGGGTATCACTTCTGTGTCACTGTTAGACAGAGGCACAGTATACTAACCTCGAAAAAGGGCATAGCAAAATTAATTTAAAATGGGTGGCGAAAGCCAAACACACTCTTGCTAGGCTTATAAATGCCCTGGGGCAGATAGCCTAGTATGAACCTATGAACCTATGAACCTAAACGTATGTCCTATGCAGCCCGACTGAAAAAACTCCGGCTGTACTCAGTGGCATATCGCTTACTCAGAGGTGATCTCTGCCTGACTTACAAAGCCATGTCCAGCTCAGAATTGATGGACATGCTCTACCTAAAGAAATCCAAGTCACTGCGAGCCATGCGCTCTAGTGAGCTAAACCTCGCCACAACAATAAATAGAACATGCTGGAGAGATAGATTCCTGTCACAGAAGACTCCCCATGCTTTGGAACAAAATTCCTAACTACATTAGGCAGAAACCCTCACTAACACTCTTCAAGAGAAGCCTTGACGAGTGGATGGGTAACAGAAAATACACCCCTGGGATCACTTCATTGGCTCTGCTTGACAGAGGCTCAGTTAATTAATCAATGGGGCGGTGAAAGCCGACACAGTCTGGCTAGGCTTATAAATGCCCTCAGGCAGATAGCCTAGTACCTACCTATGAACCTATGAATGCCATCAAAGTTAACAATGAGAGAAATATGGAAGAAGTGGGAATATTGTATAAATAAATACATTTTAAACTTTTATACAGCGCACTGTTTCTGGGAATATTCATTGCAAAATGCACATCCCCATACACAATTTTAGCAATGAATGGTAAACTGCACAACTGAAAATTATTTTAAAAGTATACCATTTGTCAGTCTATCATTCACTAGCATCTGGACAAAGCCTAAAATAATGTGGGGACAAAGGCCCAACATAGGGACAGATTTTAAATATTCCTCCTATAGATTTAGTAAATTGCTAGAATAATTGCATTTGTCTTAGCATGTAATTGAAGATTCAGTTATTAGAGGAAGTGATGCAGAGAAGATAATGAACATCACATAGTGTTATGCTTACTGGGAGCAAAACCAGAAGATGTGAGACAAGCCTTGGCATGCCTTTATGTAAGGAAGTATGGATCTGTTTTTATTTACATCTGTAAAAATTATATTATTCGCAAGGACTCTCTGACTGTTAGCAGGGAAGTAACAGCCCTCTTTGATAGTATAGCTTGTACTGGTGTTAGGATATATTTTTCACAAATCACATGTAGAAAGGATAGTCAGGTGACTGTGAATGAAAAGATTTTTTGGGTAAATAGCTGCATGGAAAAATGTCCCTTTTTAAAAAATGCAAGTGCGCACAGCATCCAAGCCTAATTTTGGGCCCATGTGTTCAGACAGGATGGCATGCATTTGTCAAGATCAGGGAAGAGAATTTTTGCAGCAGATAATTTGCAACCTTTGAGAAACACTAGGCAGGATTTTTGGCAGGTCAAAAATTTTACACTTCACAGATAGCAACATTTAATGTGTCTCTGATGGTTGCTAATGCTAGGAGCATTGATAATAAAGTTTTTTTTTTATTGGAAAATATACCACGTTTCCGCAAGATTGATGTTATTATTTGTGAAACACTGTTAAAGAACAATGACTGAAAACCAGTTCTGTCAGGGTATAAATGTTTTTACTGTAATAGGCATTCTAACAAAAATATCAGGTGGAGGTGTTATGAGAGGTATTAAAGATAGTTAGGAGACCTGTGATTATTACATGTTCAATGATAACACCAATACAGAAAACCTTGGTACATATAACAATTGGAGTGTATAGACCACCAAAGCCAAGTGCTGATGACGTAGGGGAATTCATACATTTCTTGCATGAAACACAGGAGGGAAGAATAATATTAGCTGGGGACTTAAATTCCCAAAAACAGACTGGAATAATATTGATTCAACAAAATTAGTAAGGAAATTATTTACAAAGTATGTTCAGGAGCAACAATTGCTTCAGATTGTAATAAAAACTACCAGGGAGTGGAACGTGCTCGACATTGTTTGTGTTCCTAAAGAAATTGCTGTTACTTCAAATCAAGTTTTACCACCGTTGATGTGCAGTGATCATGGGGTTATAAAGGTTAATTTGTTACTAGATAATTCTGCCAAACTGAAATCTAAACCAATGCATAGAATATTCATTACCGATTATATGAAAACAAAACAGTCACTGTGTAAAACTAACAGGAATGATGTGTTCAGTGGAAAAATACAGATGGAATGTGAAAAGTTTTGAAAGAGAAATGGTTTGAGTGCAAAAAATCAAAAGGCATACAACGTCAGGAGGATATTCTCCCATAAGAACAAGATACCTGATTAAGGTGAGAGACAAAAAATATAAGAAATGGAAGATAGGTCGAACTACAACTTTGAAAACTGAAATAAACCAAGCTGGAAAAACAAATTAAGCATAGTGTGAGACAAGATCAAGAAAAATTTGAAGAAATTTATATAAATATATTGAACATAATAAGAAACCAAGATGTGGAAGGAGTAAAGACATACGAATTAATAAACTGTGTGGAGATTCTAAAATTTATTCTCCAACACAACAGATTATAGATATAAACAAAAAATATAAATAACAAAGTCCTACCAGAGGAATAAATGCAGCTTCTGAAAATAAAACCACTGAACCAATGGCAAAAATGACAATCCAAAATAGCAGATACTGCAAACCAAAGTCAGAAGGTAGCATAAAAAACCTTTAATGTGTTAGCGCTTTCACGGCAAACCAAGCCGCTTCATCAGACACAAAGTACTAACAGAACTACATTTTTAAAAAATAAGCTTCCAATAAAAGTGCAGACTCAATCATACAATTAATACATGGTTTTAAGCATTTAAAGCTACATCATATAATAAAGAAAACGTATACCTGAATAAAATATGTATAAACAATATATATATTATTTGTTTAGATTCATTATACTTATAAAACAAGTATTTACTTACAAAAAATGATAACAAAAATATGTATACTTAATGTGTGCGCTAACAAAGTAGCACATATACCTATCTATATGGATTAATATTTATACATACATATAAAAATATCTCACTTATCTAAACGTTCTATTCTTTAACACTGCTTTAATACAGATCATGTCATTTAAACCCTTTCCTAATGGATTTAAAATGGATTATTAGAATGAGGGGCAACTTAGGAAAGGGTTTAAATGACTTTACTTCTGACTTTGGTTTGCAGTATCTGCTATTTTAGATTATAGATATATATGCTACATTGTGGATATAACGTTTGATGATTGGCAGTGCTAACGGTTACTAAAAGAAATAAAAATAAATATTCACTGTTATATTTAGCAGAATTAAACAAGGACAGATGAACAGTATGCCAGCTCTAAGACTGCTGCCAGAATCTTGCCAAGGAGATTTAGCATTATTTGTTTACTAAAAAAATCTAAGCATCCACATGAAATTAAACTAAAGCTCAGGACTTCTACTTAGCTAAAGCCATAAACCAAAAAAATAAGACATGATGTAATAAAACCTGGAAGAGAACATAGTCTTTGTTCTCTTGAAATGGTGCTCTTGCATTAACACCTACAGTTCACCACAGAGTACAGTTCTACATCTCTGTTAAATGCACACTGATAAACACCCAGTGTACAAAATGCACAGTTAAGGACTTCTAGGGCAGTATAAGACACCAGTGTAGTGCACATCATTTTGGTGCAATGTGGTTACATAAAAGTATGAAAGAGAGCAGTTGTACACATAAAGTTCATTCCAGGTTAGAGGATGGCACTGATCGGCTGTGATGAGGACCAAAAAATGAACTCAGGGGTGCATTCATGGAGGCACCATGATGTGTACATGGCCATGCACCCATCATAGTCCCTTTTTGACATTCAGAGAGCATCCTTACATGGTACCGCATGGTCCCCCAACACAGAGAAGTGCAGGACCATGAAGGACTGGCCCTGTGGCTGTACTGAATTGTGATGAGGAATTCCAGGAGGAGAGGCATACTCTAATTAACCAAAGCTCTGTCTCTCTTCCCAGAACTGCCCCTAGGAGAGCAGCTACACAGCCAAGCAATTCAGGAAACTGCTCGGCTGTGTAGATCAGAACTTCCATCTCCACTGCATTGTGGTAACAAACATGGCCAAAAAGCCATGTTAAACTGCCTAACACAAATGTGGTGGGGTGTGACCACTAAACACCAGGGCTTACTTTTAATATGCAATAATGGCACCAACAGCAAATGAGGGTCAGAGGAGGGGATACACTAGACTACCAGGGATACATCTGTAAAGTGCTATAGCAGCACTAGTGTTACTGCAGGGACCACGGGGTGGGGTGATACACTACACCCCCAGAGCTTACTTTACTTGCCATGATGACACCAGTGTTGCAGTTTGGGACAGAGATGGGGGAAATCACTAGACACCAGCAAATACTTTAAGTGTCTTGATAGCACAAACATTACTGTGGGGATTGGGGTGGGTGGGGAGGAACCATCAAATACCAGGGAATGATTTAAATGCTATGATGGCATCAATGTTACTACAGAGACGAAGGTATGCCAGGCATAGATTGCCTCTCAGTAACCAGTAGGAGACGGAGTACAGAGACAGGACTTTAAGGTGATCTGTGTAGGACAAGGTGTTTATACCCTGGATTCCCCTGGTAAGGATCCTTTGTGGGCATTCCAACTGTTGCATATGTCTGGTCAGGTATATGTCGAAGGGGGCATTATACTCACTGATGGGTCTGATAAGTGCCAAATAAAGTGCACTGTAACTTTCTTAGACTTGGATGCCATGCCCTTACTTATAAGTTGGGGAACGTAGAATGCTTTTCTTACAGCCTTGAAAACATGTTGGTTAAAGGCCAGATACATATATTCCCAGATCCCTGACTAGTGGGTGAACTCATAGCGGTATCTTATTGATAGAGTAATTAGCCTTGGTGGCAGTTTAACCAAAAGGCACTATAATGATTTCCTGGCACTGAGTTTTACTCTGTGACTTTGGCACCAGTTATTTGTCTGCATTAGAACCTCTTGTAAGATGTTTGTGTCATGGGGAAATATATGATAGCTCCTAATTTGCAGTCATCTGTGAACTTGGTCAGCCAAAGGCCCTTGACATTAGCCTTTCCTTTGAAAAGTAGATGCTAAATAGGCTTGGTCCCAGTGTGGAGCCCTGAGATACCCCACTGGTGACTGGTCTCTTAGTGGAGGTGGTATCACCGATGCTGACTTCTTGGTTCCTATCTGTGAGCCAGTTGAAAATCCAGTGAGTTATGCAGGGGTCTATTCCAAGTTTGGTGAGTTTGTCAACTATATCCAAGTGGGATATTGTATCAAACCCCTTAACCAGGTCCAGGTAGGCAGTATGCACCATTTTCCCCTCATTCATTGCCTTTGTGATCCTCTCAGAGAAGTCCACCAAATTTAGTAGACATGACCTTCCCATGACAAAGCCATACTGGTTGGGTCCAGTGTTTGAAGGTTACCGGTGTTTTTGTTGATCATTTCCATGATAATTCATTCTATGGCTTTGCATATTAGGCTAGTCAGACTCATAGGTCTGTAGTTTCTGGGGTTGGTTGATGATCCACCCTTGTGAAGTAGGATAACAGTTGCAGTTCTTCATTCTTATGGTGCACAAAGCCTGTTAAGAGGCCATAGCTGAAAAGTGACTCAGGTGGTCTTTATAGGTCATGTTTCAAGAAATTTAGGAGGCATCCTGGGATATTGTCAGAGCCCATTGAGTATGTGCTTTTGGCCTTAGCGAATGCCACAAGGACTTGCTTCCTCTTATTAGTAGTGGGGGGGCTATGCTAGAAGGTATTTTATGGGGGAGGCAGGAGGAGAGTGTTGAGTGAAGTGTGAGCTGAATTTGTCAGGCAATAAATTTACTATGTCGCTATGCTCGCTGAAGCTGGCACCATTGCTCACTAGTTCAGCACACTGGTGTGTGCTGCCTTTGAGGTTTTGGGCATAGGTGTAGAATGCCTTGTGGCTGTCTTTAGCCTGTGAGTCTATCTTAACCTTGTAATTGGCCTTGATGGACATATTGGTACTATTAGTTTTCTGTTTAGTTTAATTAGAGAGCTCCTAACATTGTGGGAGTTGCTCTTCCTGATTTTAACCATTACTTTTTTTCTTTTGTTATATACTTTATTAAGGTTGGATTCCATCAACGTGGTTTGTTTTTAGAGTTTGTTTGGCTTGTACCTGTCCCTACCCTCCCATAGTTGTGTCTAGGGAATACTCCATAAAGTACCCTAAGGCACAGAATACCATAACAGGGATGGGGTAAATTACTGGATAGATGCTAATGTGCCATAGTGGCACCAATGGTAGTACAGGGATCGAGGGAGAACCACTGGACACCAGGGATAAAGTGAAGTGCCATAATGGCACAGACTTCATAAGAGTGATGGGGGAGGGTAACTATTAGACAACCAGGGATGACTCTTTAAAGTGCTGTAATGGCAGTGATATTGCAACAGAGATGGAGGGGATACACTATAGCACCATAATCGCACTAAAATATTACAGAAGTGGGGTGAGCCATGGGAAGGTAGGGACAGGTAAGGGACTGTAGTGTGTGTGTGTGTGTGTGTGTGTGTGTGTGTGTGTGTGTGTGTGTGTGTGTGTGTCTGTGCATATTTGTTTGTCTGTCTCTGCATATATGTGTTTGAGAGAGTGATTGGAAGGAGGGTTTCCACTGCCTACACAAGCAATAGGATACTACTGTGACATGCAGTTCAGCCATGATCTGCACATCATGGTAGTAACTGCGATTCAGGAAACACTCAAATTAGCCGATAATAAGGTATTACCTCTTCATGGCTAGCATGTTTCTGAATTGCAAATAGGCACATTGTTTGGAAGGGCCTTTCTATGACTCTTGCCAGGAGCTTTAATGAATTCCCAGGTCACTGTGTACAGCTGAGTGGGGTCTGTTGATAGCATAAATCATATAAAGCTATTAAAAAGAAAGAAAGAAGGAAAGAATGAAAGGCAGATAAATACAAATAATTTAAAGAAAAATACAGTTTGAATCCTCTTTATAAAGTCCCTTAATAAATCCATAGAATCCAGTGCTTCTTTCCCCCCGTTTAAAGCTAATACGTAAAAGATCTGAGTTTTCTGAATACAGGTTTTTACTCTAACGTGTCCTTGGTAGTAATATGAGTAGGAAGATGCAATTACTTTAAGACAGCTCATACATTGATAAGAAATGCCCAGCAGTAAGGCACCACTGATTGCATTTGCTTTCTTATCTCTTTTTGTTCTTCTTCACTTCTCTCTCTCTTGTTCATAGGTTCATAGGTAGGTACTAGACTATTGGTCCTAGGGCTTAATTAAGCCTAGCCAAAATGTTTTGGCTTGTGCCTCCCACGTGATTTAGTTACCTGCGCCTCTGTCGAGCAGGGCCACAGAAGTGATTCACAGGGTGAATTTCCTGTTCCCCGTCCACTCATCAAGATTCCTCTTGAAGAGCGCTAATGAGCTCTGCCTCACATATATGGGGACCTTATTCCAGAGCAGGGGAAGTCTCTGGGACACAAATCTGTCCCTCCAACAAGTCCTGTTTATTGTTGAGGTCAGGTTAAGGTCCCTTGAGCATGCAGCTCGGGTAGATTGGGCTTTCCGTAGGTGGAGCATTTCCAGCAATTTGGGGCTTGACATAGCCTTGTATGTCAGGCAGAGATCACCACTGAGTAGCCGGTATGCAACCAAGTACAGATGGCGTTTTTTTAGCCTGGTGGCATAGAGCATCTGTTTTAGGCCCGTTATCCTCTTGGTGAGGTATTTTTGAGGCCTATCCAGTTGTTGCAGGTGTCTAGTAAGGTACATCCCGAATGGGGCATTGTACTCAATAATGGGTCTAATGAGTAATGAGTAGAGGGGGCCAATAACTTCCTTTTTTCTAGATGCAAACCCCTTTGTGATAAGGTGAGCCATGTAGAAGGATTTTCTAACCACTTTAGCGATGTGGTTATTGAAGGAGAGGTTACTATCCACCTGGGTCCCTAGCTCTCTTATCACACTCTCTGTGTTAAGTGAGCTGCCACCTATGTGGTAATTCATAGGTACTTGGTTTTTCCTGAAGGGGATGACAATGCACTTTTTGGCATTTAGCTTGAGGCCATGATTTTGGCACCATGTATCTGTTTCAGTGAGACCCTTTTGAAGCATATCTACATCAGTAGGAGTCTCAATTATGGCACCCAGTTTGCAGTCATCTGCAAACTTTGTTAGCCGTAGTCCCTCTGTGTTTGCTTGTACCTCAGAGAAGTAAATACTGAACAGAAGAGGTCCCAAGACTGAGCCCTGGGGTACTCCTCTTGTCACAGGTTTGGAGTCGGACCTAGCATTTCCTATTTTCACTGTATGGGTTGTGTCCGTGAGCCAGTTAGCAACCCATCTTGTAATGTAGGGGGTTATATTTAGGTTAGTGAGTTTGTCTATAATTCCCGAGTGGGGAATGGTATCAAAGGCTTTTGCAAGATCAAGGTATGCCGTGTAGACCACCTTTCCCTCATCGATTGCTTTGGTGACCATCTCCAAAAAGTCAACCAGGTTTAGAAGACATGACCTGCCCTTTACGAAACCAAACTGGGTAGGGTCTAGCGTTTGCAGGATGTTCTTC
Source organism: Protopterus annectens (assembly GCF_019279795.1). NCBI lineage: Eukaryota > Metazoa > Chordata > Ceratodontiformes > Protopteridae > Protopterus > Protopterus annectens. The sequence goes on from NC_056725.1 coordinate 1,733,326,575, forward strand.
ATCTCACATTGCTGCAGTCCTTACACTTGGGTAGTCCGCTGTCCTCGGTCGGCCCGAATATCAAAGTATTAGGCTGACGTCGGTCAAGGCGCTTAAGACTGACATCAGGACGTCAGGGTATAAATGTGCATGACCGACGTCATATCCTCAGTCTTTTTTGCCGCATGGTCCGATGCAGAAGCAGCGTTGCAAGTGCCGTTCGGCGTTCTGAAATTTTTCGAATTCGGAGTTTCAGACCGAGTCAAAGTTGGCTAAGTACCCCGTTGGGGAATATTTAAGTTTTTTCTTGCCTCAGTGGTTTACCGGATGTCAGAAAAAGTGAATAACTGTATTTCTTGTGGGAAGCAGATACCGCATAGAGATTATCATACTTTGTGTATTCCTTGTTTGGGGCCTGAGCACGACGTTGTAGGGTGTCGCTTCTGTGCTAGGTTCAATAAGGGCACTATTAAGCGAAGGCTAGATTGTGCCAGGTTAGTCTTTGGGAAGCGGTGCAATTATAAGATGCCGTCGGACGCTCCGACGCCCGCTTCTTCGAAGAAGCGCAAAGACAAGGCAGCTAAACCCAGACAAGAAGAGTCATCCGTACCGGACGCCTGTTCTTTAGAGGCGTCAGTGGAACCGGTGGTTCCGCCAGAGGCTTCTCTGGAGTCTCAGGGGGAGACTTTGTTATTGCAGGATGTGGCCTCCCAGGAGGCAGGTCAGGCTGAAGGGGCTTCTCAGGTTACTGTACTCCCCTCCCTTCCTAAGGTGGTTAGGCCCTCTCCTTCTGTTTCTAAGGCTTCTCCCAGAGGCAGGCCAGGTTTAGCTTCTGTTGGTGTTACTCCTAGTTTTTCTGGTTCTGTGCCCAAGAAGCACATGCTTAAAATGGCAGAAGATTTAATTACTTTGATTAGAGGTTCTTTGCCCCCTCCAGATAAGAGGCCTAGGGTGGAACCAGAGTTGGGGAGTTTTGAGCAGCCTTCAGATGTTTCAGAGTCTTCGGCTGAAGACTTGCAGGAGTATTCTCCTTATTCTGATTCTGATGCAGATGATTCAACCCTTCTGCTTCTCCTCCAGAGGATTTTTCTTTTCAGAGACTCTTCATTCCATGCGGGAACATTTTAAGTGGGAAGGTCAGGACTTCTCTGATTCCAGGAAAAGGCTTAGGGAGTTGTTGCTTTTACCCCAGCATAGGCCTTTGGCTATACCTCCTGTTCTGGATGTTGTGGAAGATGTGTTTGCGGAGGCTTCACTTAATCCTGATTCTTTGCCTCCTGCTTCTGTTAAACCGGATAGGTATTATAGGGTGCCTGAGGCTCATAAATATCTTTATAAGAGTCCTAGGGCGGACCCAGAAACTGTTAGTCAGGGACCTAAGGGTGTCAAGGCCTCTGTTGTAAAAAATCCGGTTCCTCCAGATAAAGAGGCCAGAGCTTTGGATAGATGGGGAAAGAAAGTCTATACTTCTTCCACCTTGGCTATGAGGGCTTTGAATTGCCAGTTTCACATGTTGAAATATCAGAACTATCTACTTTCTCAACTGAAGTCTAAGGTAGATGCTCTGGCGGAAGGCATTGAGTGTAAGGAATTACAAGATTTAGTACATGTCTCTGAACAGGTGGGTAAGCATTCTTTACAATGTGGTTTTGATGCTGTACAGGCCTCGTCTAGGGTGGCTGCCACTGGGTCAGTTCTTCGCAGGCACGCCTGGTTGAGGGATCAGAATTTATCTGAACATGTTAAGACAAGGATTTTGGATGCTCCTTTACAGTCTGATGTGTTGTTTGGTTCACCTGTTGAGTCAGTCTTGAAGAAAATGGAAGACAAGGCTAAGTCTATGCAGACTGTGAAAGATTTTTGGCAAGTCCAGCCTCCGAAGTTTAGTAGGAATTGGCCTGCTAAGGGGTGGACATACCCTTCTTATGAGTCACAGTCTAGGGGTAGATCTAGATGTGGTAGGGGCAGAGCTCAGAGCTCCTTCAGGCCTAGAACAGGGAGTTCTCCTGTACAATCTTCAGGTGAGGGCAGGGGCCAGTCCTTTCGTAAACAGGCCCAATGACCTACCTTTTCAGCTGCCAGATCCTTCTTGTCTGGCAGCACCTTTGGGAGGAAGGTTGGCACTCTTCAGAGAAAATTGGAGTTTGATTACCCAGGACAGATGGGTATTGGATATCATACACCAAGGTTACAGGTTTTATTTCCATTCCTTGCCTCCTTTCAAAGGCATGCCGGACGTTCCTCCTCAGCAAAGACTAGAGGCTTGCAAGCAAATTTCTCTGCTGCTCCAAATAGGGGCCATACAACCGGTCCCTCTACCAGAAGTGGGCCTAGGATTTTATTCTCGCCTGTTCCTAGTGCCAAAGAAGGGGAACACGTGGAGACCAATTTTGGATTTATCTATCCTCAACACTTATCTGGACATTCCCAAGTTCAAAATGTTGACGTTACAACAGCTTTTACCTCTGCTGGGCAAGGATCACTGGATGGTGACTTTGGATCTCAAGGAGGCTTACCTTCATGTTCCTATCAGGCTAAGTTGCAGGAAGTATCTGCGTTTTCGAGCTGGGACTTCACATTATCAGTTCTCTGCATTGCCCTTTGGCTTATCTACTGCGCCCAGAGTGTTCACGAAGGTTCTGGCTCCAGTGATAGCTTTCTTCAGGCTAAGAGGAATTCAGATCTATCCTTATATGGACGATTGCCTGATTCTGGACCAAGGAAAGGACGAACTTCTTCATCATTTGCAATATGTGATAGCAGTGCTAAGATGCCTGGGGTATTCTGTGAACGAAATAAAGTCCAGTCTAGTACCCTCTCAGGACATGTGCTTTCTGGGTGTGAGACTGAATACAGCATCCCAGATGGCTTTTTTGACCCCGGACAAACAAAAGAATCTTTCTCTTTACTTCCATCAATTGTCTCATCAGTCCAGGCTGACTGCAAGGACAGTCCTTCAAGCCTTGGGGTTCATGGCATCTTGTATTCTGGTGCTTCCCAATGCCAAACTGCATATGAGGAAGCTGCAATGGTATCTCAAAATGTATGGACACAGCACTGCCAAGATTTGGACACTGTCATTCAAATAATACCTTGCATTCAAAAGGAATTTTTGTGGTGGGCTCAGGAATGTCACCTAAACAAGGGACTCTCTGTGACCGGCCAGAGGCGAGTCAGATTCTAACGACAGATGCCTCAGACAAAGCTTGGGGAGCTCATCTAAATGGAAAGTGGGTACAAGACACGTGGCCTGCCAGACTTCAACATCTACATATCAACTTGAAGGAGATGTTAGCAGTCCAATTTGCATTAATAGCTTTCAAGGATTTACTTCTTCCAGGGCAGGTGTTGATTCTAACAGACAACACAACTGTCATGTGGTACATCAACAAGCAAGGGGGGACACATTCTTATCCTCTATGCAGACAAGCAATGATTTTGTGGGAGACTGCTCTCAGTTTACAGCTAAATCTTCAGGCAAGGTTTCTGCCGGGAGCACAGAACTCCTTAGCAGATGTGTTGAGCAGGCAAATTATGGATCCCCACGAGTGGAAATTGGATCCTCATGTATTTCAGAAATTGACAGTGTTCTGGGGAACTCCAGACATAGATCTGTTCGCTTCTCCACTAAACTACCAGCTGCCAAAGTTTTGCACAACAAGGTTTCATCCCACAGCTTGGAAAGTGGATGCTCTTTCATTCAGCTGGAACAATCTTCATGTGTATGCCTTTCCACCTCTGCCTCTCCTCCCAAAGGTACTCCTGAAGGTCAGACAGGACAAGCCAAAGATGATTTTAATAGCTCCAGATTGGCCTCGACAGCACTGGTACCCATTACTGAGAAGTCTGGTACGGGAGCCTCCATGGCCTTTGCCTTCGATTCCACACCTGCTGTCTCAGGAGAACAGTCATTTACTCAATGTCAAACTTCACTCTCTTCACCTGACAGCCTGGCATATTCTGTTTTAAACCCTGAGGGTCTCAGCTGCCACAGCAAGTTTTGAATGTTATTTTGGAGGCCAGAAGGCCTAGTACAAGGAAAGTGTACGCAGATAAATGGAAGAGATTTTTATTTTGGAGTGCAGCAAAGGAATTTGATGTTTCTAAGCCTAATTTAAGTGTGGCTCTTCAATATCTTACTGAGTTACTGGACAAAGTTTTGTCCTTCTCTTCTATTAAGATTCATGCTGCAGCAATTTCTGCTCACTATGACTGTGAACCACCATTGTTTTCTCATCCCTTGTTTAAGCAATTCCTTAGAGGGGCAAAGAATATAAGACCCCCACGGAGAGCTCCGACTCCTGCTTGGGATCTCAATTTTGTGTTGGAGAAACTCACTCTACAACCTTTTGAGCCTGCAGCTACTGCTGAGTTGAAATATTTATCATGGAAGACTGCTTTTTTGTTGGCCATTACCTCTGCGAGAAGGGTTTCTGAATTACAGGCCCTTATGGCAGTTGAGCCTTTCTTAATTTTCCATAAGGATAGGGTATCTTTGCGCACTAATCCTTCCTTTATGCCTAAAGTGGTTTCTAGTGTGGCTTTAAACCAAACTATTCATTTGCCTACTTTTTATGCAAACCCCCAAAATAAAGGGGAAAAGATTTTGCACACTTTGGATATACACAGGCAGTTGCGATATTATTTGAACAGAACTAAAGGGTTCAGGCAGTCTCAGCAGTTGTTTGTTTCTTTTGCTTTGGGTTCTCAGGGCAAGCCTGTGTCAAAACAAACTATTTCTAAGTGGATTGGGTTTTGTATTGCTTTCTGTTATTCCCATCATGGCAAGGAGGTTCCAGCTGGGATTAGGCCTCATTCCACTAGGGCTACTGCCACTTCTACAGCTTTTTTAAGGGGGGTGGCAACTAAAGATATTTTGGAGGCAGCTACTTGGAGTTCAGTGCATACTTTCTCTAAGCATTATCACCTTCCACTTTACTCTAAATCGAGGGCTGGTTTTGCCACTGCAATTTTACAGGGCATTTTGGCAGCTCCTACTGCTTTATAGTTTTGCCATCCTCCCTTATCTCTGCTTTGGGATTCTACCCAAGTGTAAGGACTGCAGCAATGTGAGATGAAGAACATAGTACAGTTTTGTACCTACCATAAATGTAGATGTTCAAGATCCACATTGCTGCAGTCCAATTTACCTCCCTCCTTCCCTCTGTAGTTAGAGGCGGTTGTGTGGTTTGGGTTGTACATATTGTAAATATTGTATATATTGTACATATGCTTAGTACAGGGGTGGTTGGTTGTTTTTTGTTGTATTTTGGTTTTTTGACCTTTCTGTTTAGGGTCTTCTGACATCTGGGGCAAGAAAAGACTGAGGATATGACGTCGGTCATGCGCATTTATACCCTGACGTCCTGATGTCAGTCTTAAGCGCCTTGACCGACGTCAGCCTAATACTTTGATATTCGGGCCGACCGAGGACAGCGGACTACCCAAGTGTAAGGACTGCAGCAATGTGGATCTTCGAACATCTACATTTATGGTAGGTACAAAACTGTACTTTCCCAATGTTGTTGTTTATTAGTTCCATGATGATGCGCTCCATGGCCTTGCAGATGAGGCTCGTCAGGCTGATGGGGCGATAGTTCCTGGGGTCGGTGGTGGCTCCTCTCTTGTGAAGCGGGACAACCGTTGCTGTGCGCCACTCAGTGGGCACATAGCCTGAGGTGAGGCTGTGGTTGAACATGGTATTTAGGTGAGGGATTAGTTCGTTTTGGAGTTCATGTAACAAGCAGCCTGGGATGCTGTCTGGTCCCATGGATGCTTTGTTTTTTGCTTTAGAAAGTGCCATTTTCTCCTGGGTGTCTATGATTACGGGGGCAGCACAGTCTTCTGGTATAGATATGGACCCTTTAGGGGGTGAGGGTGGGGTAAAGTTTGCACTGGACCTGTCTTCCAGGATATTGGTGATATCAGTTGGTTCCGTGAATTTTGAACCGTTGTGCTGTAGCTCAGAGCAGATCTGAGAGTTGCCATTTAGGTTCTTGACATGGCTAAAAAATGCTTTTTGGTTGTCTTTGGTGTCCGTTGCGATTTTTCTTTCTAAGCTCTCCTTTGAGGATTTTATAAGGGATCTTAGCTTTTTGCTAAGGTTGGTCAGGGAGCTCCTCCATTCCTGGGTTTTTACTCTTTTTTTGTAATAATGTCTTCCTTCTATTATAGAGCTTGTTTATGGTCAGGGTCCACCAGACTGGTTTCCTTTTTTTGGAAGAATGGGTCTTGGTTTTGTTCGGGATAGCATGGTTCATGCACTCATGTAAGTGCTTGTAGAGTGCTTTTGTGTAGGCTACAGCAGATTCAACCAAATTGTCATTCTGCATGGGAGTAACGAAGTTTGCCACCTCCGTCTTAAGTAGCATAAAGTTTGCTTTGGAGAAGTTTTTCACTGTGGTTTCCTTGGGGGGAGAGAGAGTGGTATGTAGCTATCGAGGGTGATGTGTTTGTGGTCTGATCTAACCAATGAGGAATTTACCTTGGGTATGGAGCACTTGTCCCCCATGTTGGTGATGACCAGGTCTTGTATATTGTTGCCGCTTGTGGGGGTGTTGGTAAGCTGGTTGATCACCCCCATGGACATTCCTATTTGATTTACATTGATTAGTCAAGGCAGCAGTAATTTTTTTGAGTAATTTTAAATGATTGCTGTACTGGCAAACAAGAGGTGCGGCTGTGAAGCTCTGCTGTAATTGCAAGGGAAGCACACACCTGCCCTTATAATGCAGTACAGATTAGCAAGAAGCTTTGGTCTGATAATGAGGAGGTCCATCCTAATTAACCACAAGACTTGTGTCATCAGGTGCGTATTCCGCATCTGAAACTTTCCAAGGCTATTAAGTCTGTCACTTTTGAATATGGTGTGCCATCTTGTTTGCTATGCCACAGTGAGAAATAAATCCCAGGTTATTGGTTTGATATTTGTAGTAACATTTGTCAGAAGTTCATGAGTACAGTACTTTTCCTTGTTCTGTTTTACTTCTTGGAGATCTCAATATTTTTTAAGTTAGTTGCCTATCTGTTACAATATAGAGATATTTTTTATCTCCTTCTGCAATTTTCTCCTTAGACCTATTGACTTTGTTTCAACTTCCCTGTGGTTGCAGTTTCTGGGTTTCAACTTTACTGTCTTTATTCTTAGCTTTACTGTTGATTGTATCTTAAACAAAAAACAAACAAACCAAGGCCTTCTTCTCCAGCTCAAAAATACATCATTACTGTAACTTAAGCACTGTGTATTGCAAAAGTGCCTAAATTACTAATTAGTCTTTGGGTGAAAGAGAACTCTTGCAGATACGAACTTCTACACCAGTCCTTGCAAGACCTTCTCCCTTACCTTCACCTGAATTTGACTAAGAAAAGTTTGTGTAAACAATTTTAACAGTTTTTCAGACTCAATAGGAAATGTTTGCAGCCTTAACCCCTACAGCTTCAATGGCAGATAGAGGCTTTTTTATGTTTTTCACCTTCTCATATGTTTTTCCAGTTTTCCTCACAATGGCACATGGTATTGGTGCCAGTACTAAGGATGCCTGACATTGACTGTTACGATGTCAGCATCAAACATCAGATACTTGTCAGTATCAACTGCTGCTGTGATCTCAGGACTGCAGAATTTAATGTTGGTGACTCAGCTGATAACCGTGCCCCAGTGTCAGTAGTTTGAGCACTGAGTCTGTTGATGTTGATGGGCCTGTTGGTCTAACATAGAAGGTTAGCACGTTAGGCCTGATGTCGCATCAATGTCGATATCACTTAGGTTGGCCTGTTTGATGTTGTGACAGATACCTTCAGTGTCAAACACAATAATAGCTCCAGTATCAGTGCTGGTGTTGGCAGTACCTCTGCATTGGCAATTTGTGCTATCAGGCCCAACTCAGATGCAGCTTTCACTGAGGCAGTATACCACATTATTGCTGAGGGCATGGCTGTTCCTCTTATTGGGCCCTAAGGGCCTATGCAGTGCACTAACATGGTTTTAAGCCGTCACTGTGCTTCTTCTTTTTTTACTTGGGCCTGTTACCTTCCAAGGTTAACTAGAAGCCACTCTTGCGAGAGTAGGACCATAGACTCACCTACTGAGTCCTCAACATCCAGTGTTAACGAGGAGGAAGATGCAGATTTCCTTCTCTTTGAGCATATTCTGCTAGAGCAGTGACTACAGAAGCCTTTTTCCATAGTGCAACTTTGCATAGTTTTGTGAAGCAGTTGTGTGAACTTTACTGAATGCTTTCATAAGAAGCTATAATTTGGGGGTGGTATACAGGTTTGAAGTCCGCGACTTGTAAGTTATAGTAAAGATTGCCAAGGATTCTGTCCTACTGTTAACAAGGATGGACCTCTTCATACCCAATACAAAATGTTATGCATCCATAATAACACAGCTGAATGAGCAGGTCCATCCTTGTTAAAATACCCACCTCCTAACTCCCTTGTCTTTGCTGGCATAGTCTATAGGCTGCTGTGTATTGTTGCTGTTCTCATGTGACATACCAGAAATCTGGAAATGGAGGCTCCTGGTGTTGCGTTATGGGTAAAGGGGAGGGGCTTATTATCCTGGGAAAGTTTTGGATGCAATGCTCTCCTAACACCTCATGGCATTGATCATGTTGTTAATGAAAACAGACCAGCTAATCTAGGTTGTTTATCATGGTAAGTGCATAACGTTTGCTTACTCATAGTGGTAGTTGTGTAGTACCAGTGGGTATGTTTAACCTACAGTTTCTGTAATGTATTATAAAATTAAGGATTCCAGATACCAGTAATCATCCCTTAACTTGCTGTCATACTGTGGTTTGCATTTACTGAACCGCATATCTGAGTATATTCTTGGCAGTACATGGTACTGTTCTAGGCTAGGTAATAGTTTAGTTCAGAACTTCACTTTCACCTATTGTGACCATTTGATATATTTACTTGTGCTGAATATTGTTATGTTTGATGTAACACCTTAGATTTGATTCTGATATTGTTGCTTTTATGAACTTGCTTGTAATGGCTGTCTCAGCAATTTGTTGTCCTAATGGTTACAGTAGCTTGCCTATCTTAATTTTCAGTAGTCATGTATTCAAAACAATTTAGTTGTATAGATTTTCATGATTGGATATGTTTTGGAAAAATCACAACTTTTTCAATACTCCTATAGAAAAAGTGCAGGTTAGTATGCCAAAGTATTCAGAATTTTGTAAGTATGGCAACAAGCTCCAAGATGTTACAAATCGCTTAGACTGTGGACTTGCACTTCCATGCAAACTTCTTTCAACTTTTCCCTGTGAATGTGCAAAATGCCATGCATTTTTGCCTGTGTGAAAACATATGAACCTTGTTCAAAATTGCTAATACTGCTTCTCATGTTGATTTTAAGGCAGTAGGTCAATGTTTTGTAAAAAGTGAACTCTAATTACATTTACCACTGAAGATTATAATTCAGGGAAATATATTTGTTTACATACTTATGCTAGACAAACTCATCACAGTAAAGTGGTTTTATTTTCATTTGATTCTGTGCGTGTGTAACCTTTATTTGAGAAGGTTATAGTTTCTTAAGCATGCCCTTCAGTTTTCATACACAGAAAGAACATTTGTGTTGTGTTTATGTACACTGTGTATCCTTTCTACTTTCTGGTTATTCCTTTTTTGACTAGTATTTTTGGAAGGGTATGACAGCCCTCTGAAGATCATGAACCATGGTGGTCTGTGTAAAATATTACTGGGAATCCATTCAGCTGTTTATTTATTTGGCATGATTTAGCAAAATACAATCCTATGCTGCTTGAACTAGAGGAGCAAAATATTTGAACAGGTCACTCAGATGTAGTTTGCTATTTGTTATGTATTCTCTTTGTTTTTAGGTCCTTTTAAGCCTGCCTTGGTTCTATTGATTTCTGAACCTCTCATGAAGAACTATTCATTTTGTACCAGTGTGGGCCTTTACAACCTTAATTTTCCCTCACTGATGATGCATTGTTATTTGTCAGTACTGTACTTTAAGATGTCTTCCTCCTGTACTGTGCTTGCTTACTTAGATGTTGGTGATTGTGAAGATCCTGCACCATGGTAACTCTGATCAGAAAAGAAGAAACTGTGAGAATAGGACAAGTAGGGCACCATCAGGGTGTCTCCCGCTGATGTTGCTGTTGTAACTGACCTGAGAAAAAGTTTGAACCCTGGTGGACTTCTGCTATGTATCTGTCTATCTCTTTCTCTCTTTCTATGTAGGACTCAGTGAAAACCCTCTCACTTTGTCCTGGCCTCTACAATGTATGTTACCTGTGTGTGTGTGTGTGTGTGTGTGTGTCTGTGTGTGTGTGTGTGTGTGTGTGTGTGTGTGTGTGTGTGTGTGTGTGTGTGTGTGTGTGTGTATGTGTACTGTTACCCAACAAATTTTTAAACTATATTTGTGTGTTTTGGGGTGCATGTGTATGGGGTGTGCATGTGTCAGTGAGTGGGCTTCATAGAAGATAAGCTGCTGTAGTATACATAAGAGAACATGGCTGATGCTGCCTGTTATTATCGTGAAGTTGTAGACAAAATTATTAAGTTGTTTACTGTATTCAGAAGCAAGTTGGAGATGTGTCACACTGCAAACCAGAGAACCTTGAAAACATGTTTTTTTTCCTATGTGCTTTTCCCTGTCTGCCTGCTGACCATTAAGCCATTCCCTACCAGACTCAAGCCCATTCTTTTCATAGAGGCGAGGCGTCATCCATAGACCTCTAGGGCAAGAGCCATATTGCGGAGTCATCATCTGGCAAATATCAGAGAGTTTGTTCTCTTGATGGGATCGCAACAACGAGAGCATAATATTGCCTGAAGGTCTAACCCCTCCCCATGGGTGGAGATGCAGGCACCTGTTTCACCACAGGGGCTGCCTATACCCCTCTGTTAGTTCATGCGTACTCCATCACGTGGTCAGCAAGGGCTACCATCATCGGCTTGGTTAGTTAAGCTCACATCATGCCTGCAGTGGTCTCCACATCTTTGACACTTTTCCTGTCCTCTTACAATGATCGGGTTGGAAGTAGTAGCCCGAGTCATCTTTTCCTTCACCTTTTCCTCCCAGAATAAGTTTGTCTACTCTCCAGCTGCACTGTTAAATGCACATGCAATTTATTTAACTTGAGTTGTCTGGAGACTAGTCAGAGCTTTATCCCTCTCTATCACCAGCACAGCTTTAGAACTTTGAACAGTGTCTAGGGACGCAGACAGTATCATTCAGTCTACTGTATTTACACAGTCATGGAAGACTATTGTCTCGTTAAATTTGGTAATTATAAATCCTCCTCTTTCTGGACCAGTGGATGGGGAATTGGAAATTTACCCCTGGTCTGGCACATGCATCATTAGTAGACAGAGGCAACCTGTAAATGCTTGACCATCTAAGCTCCAGTCTGCGCATACCCCTTAAAATAGCCCTAGGGTATCAAAACCTGTCAGAAACATTTAGGAAGTATGGCTAGGCTTAAAAAGGCCAGGTAGCCTAGTAACCATCTATGAAACTACAAAGGTCACTCAGTGCAACCTCTAAGGCTCAGATCTCTATGTGCTGGATTCCATAATTTTAATTTCTGCTTGATGTTCATCGTGTTTCACTGTTGCAGTCATTACACTTGGGTTATCCTGCTGGCAGGCTATCCGCAGTCAGCCTGAATTCCAAAGTCTTGGTCCGGCGTCGGTTGCTGTCGCCTCTTCCCTGACGTCAGTGCGCCAGGGGTATAAAAGATGCAGCCGGCGCCATTTTCATCAGTCTGTCTTGCCGCGCAGTGCCCGAAGCAAAAGCAGTTCGCAAGTGCTGGTCGGCCAACTCCTGAGATTTTCAAAATCGAATTTCAGATCCGAAGTCTTCATTAAAGCTAAGTACCCTGTTGGGGAAACTTTTTTCTTGCTCCAGACCGATGTCAGAAAAAGTTAGCACTTGTATTTCTTGTGGGAAGCAAATACCTCATAAGGATTTTCATTCTTACTGTTTTCCTTGCCTAGGCCCTAATCACAACATTGCTAGCTGTCGTTTTTGCACTAGATTTAACCAACGCACTATTAAGTGTCGGTACGATTTTGCCTTTCATTACTTTGGCCGAAGATTCAATTATATAATGCCGTCAGAACAACCAATGACCGGAGTTTATAAAAAGCGCAAGGAAAAGGAAAAGGACAGGCATCCGAGGTCCAAAACCAATGACGAGGCTTCTGCTAAGCCAGTCGCCGGTTCTCAGTGAGGCACTTTCGCAGCCCCTGACGCCCGCTACCTCAGAGCCACAGGCCGCTGCCGATTCCCACGTGGAGCCAGCTAGGCCTCTGGATACTCAAGGTATTGGACACTCAGAAACTATTCCCTCATATGGGTCTGGAGCCGCTGAGCAGGCATTGGCTTCTGAGGGTGTTTTCAGACCTACACAGTTATATGTAAAGCCTACCTCAGCTTCCAAAGCAAAAACTAAAGCAGCTCTAAAGACAAAGAAACAAGTACAGCATTCTCCTGGACAGACTTCCATGCCTAAAAAATAGATGCTCAAAATGGCCGAAGACCTAATTACCTTGATCAGGGGTTCCCAACCCCCTCCTGATAAGAGGCCTAGGCAAGAGACAGAATATGAATCTTCAAAGCAGGTTTCCATTTCCTCTGACTCCTTTTCTGAGCAGGAATACTCTCTTCCTCCTTATGAGGATTCTGATGCTGAAGAATGTATTCCTTCAGCCTCTCCTCCTGAGGATTTTTCTTTTGAGGAAACCCTGCATATCGGGAGCACTTCCACTGGGAGAGCCAAGACTATTCAGACTCAAAGAAAAGGCTTAGAGATTTTCTTTTACTGCCTCAGCACAGGCCTCTTGTTATTCCCCTTGTGTTAGACATTGTAGATGATGTATTTTCAGAGTCCGGCCTTTCTCCTGACTCTACCCCCTGCCCCTGTAAAACCAGACAGATACTACAGGGTTCCAGACTCACATAAATTTCTTTATAAAAACCCTGCTGCTGACCCAGAAACTATTTCTCAGGGTCCCAAAGGGGTCAAGGCTTCTACTGCAAAAACCCTATGCTATCTGACAGGGATTCTAGGGCACTAAACAGATGGGGGAAAAAAGTTTACACTTCTGCTACTTTGGCTGTAAGAGCTTTAAATTGTCAATTTCATATGCTTAAATATCAGCAATACGTGATGTCACTGCTATAACAGAAAATGTTGGCAAATTCTGATTGTGCAGAAAATAAGGAAATGCAGGATTTATTGCATGCAGCTGAACAGGTTGGAAAGCATACTTTGCAATGTGGTTTTGATTCTCTAGAGGCCTCTTGCAGGGTCGCGGTTACGGGTTCAGTCATTAGGAGGCATGCTTGGTTAAAGGAACAGATTCTACCTGATCATGTTAAGGCAAAATTACTAGATGCTCCATTACAGCATGATACTTTGTTTGGTGTTAAAGCAGAAGAGGTGTTGAAGAAAATGGAGGACAAAGCGAAATCTATGCAAACAGTAAAGGATTTCTTACAGGTGCAACCACCCAGATTTAGCAGGAACTGGCCTACAAAGAATTGGTCCTTTCCAGTGTCAGACAGACCACAAAGAGGCAGATACAGATGCCCTAGAGACAGATCCCAGCCTCAGGGCTCATACAGGCCTAAACAGTGGGGTGCTTCTACCTCCAAAAGCGGAGAGGACAAATCACAGCCATACAGGAAACAGTCCCAATGACTTTCCTCTGCCAGCACCAAGCACTTATCTTCTGGCAGCCCCCTTAGGGGGAAAACTAGCACTTTTTTCTCAAAACTGGCACATGATCACCCAGGACAAATGGGTCTTGAATACAGTATCCCAGGGCTACAGGTTCCACTTTCACACCCTGCCAAGGGTAAAAGGTATGCCAGACCTGCCACACAATCAATGGACAGCCTTTGTGCTGTAACTCAGATCTGCTCTGAGTTACAGCACAAAGGCATGAAAATTACAGAACCAATTGATATTGCCAACATCCTGGCAGATAGGTTCAGTGCTAACTTTACCCCCCCCCCTCACCCCCTAAAGGGCCCATATCTATACAGGAAGAATGCAGAGTCCCTGTAATCACAACTACGCAGGTGAAAGCTGCACTCTCTAAAGCCAAATACGCAGCATCCATGGGACCGGACAACATCCCAGGCTGCGTTTTACACGACCTTCAGAATGAACTGGCTCCCCACTTAAGCACCATGTTCAATAATGGCCTCGCATCAGGCTTTGTGCCACTGAATGGCTCACAGCAACAGTTATCCCACTCCACAAAGGGGGAGCCACCACTGATCCCGGGAACTATAGACCTATTAGCCTGACGAGCCTGGTCTGCAAAGCCATGGAACGTATCATCATGGAACTCATAAACAAAGACATTGGTAACCTCCAAACTCTGGATCCCACCCAGTTTGGGTTTGTGAAAGGCAGATCATGCCGACTTCTTTGAAGCAGTCACCAGAGCCATAGATGAGGGTAAAGTGGTTCACACAGCCTATCTTGACCTCACCAAGGCTTTCGACACCATCCCCATCTCTGGAATTATAGCTAAATTCAATAAACTAGACATAAATCCATACATCACAAGATGGGTTGCCAACTGGCTCACTGACAGAACCCACACTGTAAACGTTGCAGACTCCAAATCTGACCTCAAACCAGTGACAAGTGGAGTACCACAGGGTTCCGTCCTGGGACCACTCCTGTTTGGTATCTACTTCTCTGAAGTACAGGCTAACACAGAAGGCCTCTGGCTAACGGAGTTCGCAGATGACTGCAAACTAGGAGCCATAGTCAAGTCCCCAAATGATGTGAACATCCTACAGAAGGGCCTCTCTGAGACAGATGCCTGGTGTCAGAGCCATGGCCTCAAGCTCAATGCCAAAAAGTGCATTGTCATCCCCTTTGGTAAAAACTCTGTACCCATGAACTACCACATAGGCAGCAATCTACTTAACACCGAATGCGTGATAAGAGACCTTGGGAACCAGGTGGACAGTAGTCTCTCCTTTGATAGTCACATCACCACAGTAGTCAGGAAGTCCTTCTACATGGCACACCTCATCATAAAAGGGTTCTCGTCCAGGAAAAAAGAGGTCATCATTACCCTCTACTCATCACTCATTAGACCCATTATAGAGTACAACGCCCCTTTTGGAATGTACCTCACAAGACATCTGCAGCAGCTGGAAAGGCCACAGAAGTACCTCACAAAGAGGATTACTGGACTCAAACAAATGCCCTACACTGACGCCTCAAAAAACTCCAGCTTTACTCCGTAGCATATCGCCTACTCAGAGGTGATCTCTGCCTAACATATAAAGCTGTGTCAAACCCAGAGCTGTTAGACATGCTACACCTAAAGAAATCCAAATCCCTCTGAGCTACATGCTTTAGGGACCTAAACCTTGTCACCACAATAAACAGGACATGCTGGAGGGATAGATTCCTATCCCAGAGACTTCCCATACTCTGGAACAGGCTAACCATCTATGTCATGCAAAGTTCTTCATTAGCACTCTTCAAGAAAAATCTTGATGAGTGGATGGGAAATAGGAAATACACCCCGGGGATCACTTCTGTGTCTGTGCTCGTCAGTGGCACAGGAAAATAACTTTCTTGGGTGGCGTAAGCCAGGGAACCTTGTTGGCTAGGCTTGCATAGGCCCTTGGGCTGATAGCCTAGTACCTACCTATGAACCTATGAACCTATGACAGAGGCACAAAAACAAGTTTCATCCCTCATGGATATGAGGGTCATTCAGCGAGTACCACAGCAAGAGAAGGGACAAGGATTTTACTCAACACTTTTACATTTCTGGACATTCCAAAATTCAAAATGTTGACTTTGCAGCAGCTACTGCCCATGCTGGGCAAGAAGGCTTGGCTTGTAACTTTGGACCTAAAAGAGGCATACCTGCATGTACCAATCAGACAGTCTTGCAGAAGATGCCTCAGATTCATAGCTGGCTCAATGCACTACCAATTCTCTGCACTGCCCTTTGGCTTATCTACTGCACCCAGGGTCTTCACAAAATGCCTGGCACCAGTAATTGCATATTGCAGACAAAGAGGAATTCAAATTTATCCTTACTTGGACGATTGCCTTATTCAAGCAGAGAACAAGGACATTCTACTAGAGCACCTGGAGTTTGTAAAAAGATTATTGATTTGCCTAGGGTACACAGTAAACGAAAATAAATCAAAATTAGTACCCTCTCAAGAGATAATATTCCTGGGTGCAAACTTAAATACAACTGCCCAGATGGCTTATATCACACCAGACAAACAAAGGCAACTGACTTCTTACTTCACAATGTTGGCAACAAAGACCCAGTTATCTGCAAGAAAAATTCTGCAGGCTTTGGGCTTCATGGCATCCTGCATTCTTCTAATTCCATATGCCAGACTGCTTATGAGGAAACTGCAATGGTATCTAAAAAGTGTTTGGACTCAACATTGCCACAGCCTGGAAACATTAATTACCCTCATTCCTTGCCTGCAACAGGAGTTTCGATGGTGGGCACAGGCCTGTCACCTCAACAAGGGACAGCCATTCAACCTACCAACAGCCAGGCAGTCAATAACAACAGATGCTTCAGATTATGCCTGGGGGGACCACATGGCAGGAAAATGTATTCAGGGCACATGGCCCTCAAGCCAAATGCATCTTCATATCAATCAAAAAGAGATGCTAGCTGTTCAGAATGCCCTGACAGCTTTCAAGGACCTTCTTCATCCAGGACAACTACTGATAAGGACGGACAGTGCTACAGTCATGTGGTACATAAACAAGCAGGGAGGCACACATTCCTACCCCCTCTGCAGACAAGCCATGACTTTGTGGGACACAGCATTGACTTATCAAGTACATCTGCAAGCACAATTCCTGCCAGGAAAGAAAAACACTCTGGCAGACAAACTAAGCAGAAACATTACGGATCCCCACGAGTGGAAACTGGATCCTCAAGTCTTCAGCATGATAACAAAGAAATGGGGATGCCCAGACATAGATCTTTTTGCCTCCCCTCACAACTGCCAACTACAGAGATTCTGTACAAGGACTTATCACAAGCAAGCATGGAAAGTGGATGCTCTATCATTCAGCTGGAAAGCCCTAACTGTATATGCCTTTCCTCCTCTGCCTCTCCTTCCCAAGGTACTCCTAAAGGTCAAACAAGAGAAGACAAAAATTATTCTGATTGCCCCAGACCCAGTCCTAAAGAGCTTGTCTCAAGGCCCAGCCTGGACATTGCTTCTATTTCCTCACTTACTGACCCAATGAAACAATCAGATCCTGCACAGCCAACTCAGGACCCTAAATCTGGCAGCATGGCGAATAATGTAGCCGTTCAGAACACACCTCTCTCTAAAGCAGTGATGGATGTTATTTTGGAGGCCAGGAGGCCAAGTACCAGAATATCTTATGCAGAAAAATGGAAGAGATTTTGTGCTTGGAACCAGGAACAAGGAATTGACACGCTTGTACCAAACATTCCTCAGATTTTGCAATACCTAACTGAGATGCTGGACAAAGGCCTATCCTTCTCATCAATTAAAATCCATGCCTCTGCCATTTCAGCTCATTACAATAAGGAACCACCATTTTTTTCTCATCCATTGCTAAGGCAGTACCTCAGAGGGGCCAAAAACATAAGACCTCCAAGGAGAGCACCAATACCTGCATGGGACGTCAATTTTGTCTTGGAGAAACTCACACTGCCGCCTTTTAAGCCAGCCAATTCAGCTGAAATAAAGTTCTTATCTTGGAAAACAGCTCTGCTCCTAGCAATAACCTCTGCAAGACGAGTCTCAGAGTTACAGGCTGTCATGGCTGTGGAACCTTTTATCATTTTCCATCCAAACAGGATTTCTCTGAGGACTAACCCCACATTTATACCTAAGGTAGTGTCCAGTGTGGCCCTTAACCAAACCATTCATTGGCCTACTTTTTATCCAAACCCACAGAATAAGGGTGAGAGACTCCTGCATTCTTTGGACATACACAGACAGCTACGCTTCTACTTGGACAGAACTAAAGCTTTCAGAAAGACTGAGCAACTTTTAGTGGCATATGCTGCAGGATCACAAGGAAAGCCTATCTCAAAGCAGACTATTTTGAAATGGATAGGCCACTGCATTTGATTCTGTTATTCACAACATGGCAAATCAATCCCTAAGGGCATTAGGCCACATTCTACCAGAGCAGCAACCACTTCAGCAGCCTTCCTCAGAGGGGTAACAACCAAAGACATTTTAGAGGCTGCAACTTGGAGTTCAGTGCACACTTTCACCAAGCACTACCGTTTACCTCTCTACTCTAAATCCAGAGCAGGCTTTGCCACTGCAGTTTTACAGGGCCTTATAGCCTCTCCTAATCCTATTTAGACCCAGCCACCCTACCTCGGCTTTGGGATTCAACCCAAGTGTAATGACTGCAACAGTGAAACACGATGAACATAGTACAGTTGTGTACCTACCATAAATGTAGATGTTCGAGTGTATTCACTGTTGTAGTCCAGGTTACCCACCCACCATCCCCCTTTTCTTTGCTGAGACTTATCTGTACTTCTCTATCCTATACAACCTATGTGGTGTATTTGCTTGTAGATGAAGGAAATGTTTATGTTATTGCATGCATACTTATTGGCATAAATTTTTAGCCTACCAATTTAGGGGCACCTGACATCTGGGGCAAGAAAAACTGATGAAAATGGCGTCGGCTGCATCTTTTATACCCCTGGTGCACTGACGTCAGGGAAGAGGCGACAGCAACCGACACCAAACCAAGACTTTGGAATTCAGGCCGACTACGGGTAGCCTGCCAGCAGGATAACCCAAGTGTAATGACTGCAACAGTGAATACACTCGAGCATCTACATTTACGGTAGGTACACAACTGTACTTTGTCTTGTAACTCCAACACAGAAGCAAAACCATTTGGTAGATCTTTCATCCATGAAGCCACTATTGTGCGCCCTTTAAGCAGGTCACTATTAAATTGTCATATTGGTGTACAGTACCTACATACTTGACTTACACTGGGTGTTCTGCAGCTCTGCAACACATGGATAATCTCTCCTATGGTCTGTCATCTTTGAAGGTCATTAAGATGCACTCTGTAAGGTTACTACTAGAAACTGTGAATAGAGCTTCCATGCTTTAATATCTGTTAAGTATTCAGCAAATCAGCAACAAAAATGGATAACAGTCCAAAAGATTTCTCAGTCATGAAGATCATTGAACTGCACCCTTTAAGGATGCCATTGTCTTAGGTTAGTTTTTATAGTCACCCATGCTGTCCAGTAAACCTTCCCTTTTCTTCCATGTAAAGGCATCTATTCAGTCAACTGACAGGTGGCTTCTACAAGCCTGTGTGCAACTTTTCATACTGAATAGTAGGACCATGGTTTTTATTAAGACACACAACATACTCCTTAGCTTTTAAGTGGGCAGGCAGTGGATTTAAATTGTGCATTAAGATGTGAATAACAATGCCAATTCATTCATTCTTCATATCAGCAGGGGTTAGGTGTGCTCTGCAGTGCAAAGAGCTTCATACCTGATCAGTTGTACTGTCCATACCAAGAGCTGCTCTCCTCTGTAGCCTCATGTAGACCTTAAATAAACTCACTTTAGATATGCAATCCACCTACAACTGAAGGGCTAAATTTGGTGATAGTCTTCTAGCAGGAACTCACCACAGCGTTTTGGTTATGAAGGCTAATTGACTTAAATTCAGATTCCACTCCGGCTTGTCTCTGTTAAGGATGACTCAGCCTGCTCTCCATCAGCTAACTAAATGAGATGCTGTCCTCTCTCTCTTTTGCATCGATACTCTCCTGCTGTTCCCCTTCTGTATGTGTATATTGACTTTGAATTTATACATATTGCCCCTGAAGTCATGGAACCTCCACCTTTGCAATGGTAGTCTCAAACTGATAGCTGATCTCCATTTAGTATCCAGTAAGCAGACTTACTGGAAGAAGAGTTTTTTGTTGATATGTAATTGCCAAACTCATTGGAGCTTCAGCTGCAGCATTACCTGACTTTTACCTCTGCTTCTGTAATAATCAACATGTCTCTCTAGTTTTTGTCCTGGCCGACCTCCTATTTTTTTTTTTTTTTTTGCATTCTCTGCTTGGCTGTCCTTCTCTGGCTTGCTTTCTGTCTTTGTCTCTTTCTCTCACTTTCTCCTTCCTGCAGGAAAAAAATAACTTTTTGGGGTACCATCGGTCCAGATGTTTATAGTTATAGGCATAGCTCTCAATCTTCCATCCAACAATGTGAGCCACTGTCTCTCACAATGTGGAACAAATTACAAAAATGGAGAACACTTGTGGTGCAGTGGTTAGCATTGTCGCCTCGCAGCAAGAGGTTCTTCAGTTTGATTCTTGGCTCAGGTGCCTTCAGTGCAGAGTGTGCATGTCCTCCCTGCGGTCATGTGGGTTTCCTCCAGGTGCTCTGGTTTCCTCCACCATTCCAAAGACATGCAGTATGTGTATTGGACACTCTAAATTGCCCTAGATATGAGTGTGTGTGTGTGTGTGTGTGTGTGTGTGTGTGTGTGTGTGTGTGTGTGTGTGTGTGTGTGTGTGTCTGTGTGAATGGTATGGATGAACTACCATGGCAGAGCTAGCCACCCGGCAGTGTAAACCTTGGCTCGAGATGATTGTCACTGTTGAAGTGATACCCCAACCTCGTGTGCAAAAATTGGAAAAAGGGGTTGTGGATGGATGGATGGATGGATGGATGGATGGACTTGTTAACTTCAACTAGGAAGCTTACAGCATGGTTAAGAGCTGTTTCTTTATACTTGCAAAACATTCGTTTAATGAATTAATATGATCCAATATTAATTACCATGTTTAGCTGTTAATGTGTGACAGACCCTTTCAATATGGAGGAGTGCAGAACATGTATGTTTTAACATACAAAATGAGGAACACTTCTTCTAACGGGATGCATTTGAAATGCATGCTTTTGCTGTTATTGTATTGCTTAATTAAGTTTTCCGTTGCCTTTCTTTCCATTCATTTTGTTTTCTTGTGTCTCAGTTTATGATAGGTTTATAGATAGTTACAAGACGTGCAGCCCAAGAAATGTTTAAGGAGCCTATTCCAAATTCCCAATTAAGAGGTCAAGAGACATGCTTAAGGTCACACAATAGGCAAATGAAGGTGGAAGAATTCAAACCCTGTACCAGTGGAACAGGAAGCTACTCAAGAATAAGTCAGAACTTTAGTCTTCTGCACCAACCACCAGACTTAACTCTACTACGTTTATTGAATATGCTGAAGTTTACCAAAAAATACCTAGAAAGCATTTCATACCAAAGCTGCACTTTAGTTTTAAGCACTTTCATCCAAACTTTTATAGAATCTCTTCAGAAGAGTTTCACATACAAAAAAATTGTCAAAGATGTTTTGTTAGCTGCCCCAGTAGCATAGAGGAATAAACCACTACCTATGGCCCAGCCAACCCGGGTTGAATTAACGGCTTGGGTGACTGACGGAGCAGCAGGGTGGGATGGATGTACCCATCCTGGTGGAGGGTACTCACTGTTGATGATCCCTAAAAAGAGAGTTGTGGTCACCACACTGGCTTATCATTGCTGATCTCCCCACAGTGCTAATCCCTTTGGTGTCAGCATTGGTACTGATGTCAAGATTTCTGATGATGGATCAGATTCTGGTGCGGTCATTGTCAGTTGCAGCATTGATATCAGCAGCAGACTGTATGACACAATGTATGGCCTAGTACTGAAGCCATTTCTTCAATGCCATTTGTTATGATGTTGATATTACATTCATCAGTCTCAATATTTGTGCCATCTGCTCTTGGTATGTGGTGTTTAGGCCAAGAGGAACATTCCATGAAAAGGACAGTGATTTGTCTGTATTTCAACTGTGCATTCATCCCAAGTCCTCCTGTAAGCGGGCTTCTTCTTTCTTCTAACCTACCTTCTCCTTCAAAGAAGCCATTTAAAGGTCATTGCATAGGCTAAACATCTGGGGTCACTTGCTGAATCACCTATGGTCTGGATGAGGATGATGCAAATTCTCTTTTCCTCTCTGAAGACCCCAAATTTTGGGAATATCTCTCATTAATGCAGTAGTGGCTGGCCATCTGAACCCATTCTATCCCCTCCCTTCAGCACAAATTATAAAAGGCCTTTAGAGTCATTCTGGGTGGTTTCATCTGTCTGAACTGCATGGAAGAACCTGGAATTGATGGACCATGTACCCAAGTGGAATATGTACTCAAGAAGGCTGACCATATGTTGTTGTCCCCCCAGAGAATATGATATCTGTGGTGAAACCCCAAAACCAAGTACCATCATTTTCACACAGGCACTGGAAAATGCTGTTGTGGCTTTGAGATGAGTTGCCATCTGCCTGACAGAGTGTCATGGGCTCTGGACAGATTTGGGAGTTGTGCATTTGCATCTGATACTTCATCTCATCTGGCATGTTACCATGCCATGAAACACACACACACACACACACACACACACACACACACACACACACACACACACACACACACACAGTGCACTTTAAGTATAACCTGACCAAAATATGCATGAGACACAGGAGAAGTTGTCAGATAGGCCTTTGAAGGAAAAGTTAATAACTTAGGACTCAGTTGCCTCAAATATGAGTTGCTTTCTAGACCCTGTTATGCACAGTAAAGCAGCAGGAGGTGCCATAGCAACAGGAGCAAGCATTGTAGTCTGCTGACCATCTTTGCTTTAACTTATAGATCTTACTAAAGACATCACAGTGACTTTCAGTGCTCCCATCTTCTTGCTCCTGTTGCCATAACAACAGGAGCAAGCATTGTAGTCTGCTGACCATCTTTGCTTTAACTTGTAGATCTTACTAAAGACATCGCAGTGACTTTCAGTGCTCCCATCTTCTTGCTCCTGTTGCCATAGCAACAGTAGCAAGCATTGTAGTCTGCTGACCATCTTTGCTTTAACTTGTAGATCTTACTAAAGACATCGCAGTGACTTTCAGTGCTCCCATCTTCTTGCTCCTGTTGCCATAGCAACAGTAGCAAGCATTGTAGTCTGCTGACCATCTTTGCTTTAACTTGTAGATCTTACTAAAGACATCGCAGTGACTTTCAGTGCTCCCATCTTCTTGCTTTCACTTGCTTGAGAAAGACATCCACTGGCGCATTAAAAGATGAGGCAAAACAAGGCATAAACCTGGTTGACCTAGGTGTCTAGTCCCACCCTCCACAGAGTTATTTTTCTTTAATGCAGGAGAGTCAGTGTCAGATGTGGTTCTGGCGTGGCAGTGTAGAGACTTCAGTGGAAGACAGTGGGAAATAATAGAACACTTAGTGCAACTTCCAACAGGGTCACATTTCCTTGGCTATCTCATTCTGAGGGCAGTCGTGGGGTGGTCAAGCTTCCCTCCATTTGTCCACTTGGAAACAAATAACAATGAGAAATAAAGAAAACTAAGAAAAAGCACCAGTAGAAGTAGCAAAAAATGAAATGTCGCAAACAAACAAATAGCGTATTCCAACTTTATTCTCCGCTTTTTTATTGGATAATTGATTGATTGGTTCAAGACGTTTTAGTATTTAAATCATTTGTATCTTGTTGTGTTTTATCATTCTGAAGAAGTCTACGACGAAAGCGGAGAATAAAGTTGGAATACGCTATTTGTTTGTTTGCGACATTTCATTTTTGCTACTTCTACTGGTGCTTTTTCTTAGTTTTCTGACGTTTGGTGGTGCACTTCTTTTGTTCCTTGAACAATGAGAAATATATAATCCCAATGATAAACAATACCCTATGTAGCCTAATCCACATGTCCCTCTCTGTCATTGCCAGATGTCAACCCCATCAGAAACGTGCTACAAAGAAGGCTGTGTTAAACCTGTTAAACAAAAGGACTCTCCATAAACACCCAGCTAAAGAGAAAAGCATAAAAATATTTTCCTTTTTTTGGTGAGAGGGAGAAAACAAAAGACCTCAGGCAAATATCAGATCTTGGTAGCCTAAATGTTTTTATCTTTAAAAGCAAAAAAAGAAAAAATTTCACTTGGTCATGGTGCTTTCCTTCCTCCCTTGTTTATGAGATGTGTTCTTTGCATAACAATCACCAAGAAATTCAGAAGGTACTTGAGCTTCTTGGCCATTATCAATTTCAGAATCTACCATTTTTTTCTCACATTTTATTTTCTCCATAACTTTTGGGTTTCTAATACCATAACAGGCATGGACCCCATTCCTAAGTCAAAGTGCGATTAAAGTTCATGAAATTATTATTGTTTCTTTGATGTCAGCCAAAAGTGCTGTTTGCAGCACCCTCAATGTGCCCAGTAATGACTTCTTCTGCAATTCGTATGGTTTGCATGTATTGGTAACCTATCTAAATACGAATGTAGATTCTTTTTATAAGACCCATTGCTCCTACTACTATTGGAACTGTTTGAATACCTTTCTTCTACACTGCTCTCATTTCTGCCTGCAGATCCTGATATTTTATGACTTTGTGTCTCTCTATACACAAGACACTGTAGTCATTGGGTGTGGTGATTTCAGTGATCAATGCTACTTTTGTCTTCTTTTCATGGACCACTATGTCAGGTTTTCTAGCATCTACCTTTAAAACTGTTGATAATGAGTGATTCCATGTGATGTAAACTTCAGCATTTTCTATGATTCTTTGTGGCTCATGTTTGCAGTGTTTTTCAGCCACTTCAATACTGTAATGTTTGCATAATCCTCAGTGCAACAATCCTGCCACATTATTATGCCTTTCAGTATACAGTCCTTCTGCCATTAATAAGTCACAACCAGCAATGAAGTGTGCGACTGTTTCCAATTTGGTTTTACAAAACCCACATTTGTCTGTTTCTCCCACATGTTCAATGGACTTTGTAAACAAGCTTGCACATAGCCCACTATCTTGGGCCGCCAATGTTAACCTTTCATCTGTTGGTTTGAATTTGCCTCTCCTTAAATATTCTTGGCATTTGTTCCTGATCAACATGGGGGTCTTCCAGAAGTTTTCTGTACTTGCAACTCTATTTATGCATTTTCTATATTTCTTGCCTTCTCATCTGGTCCTTTACCTTATATTCTTTCTTTTGTTTTTGTCACATTCAGTTACTGCCTAATTTTTATCTACTTCTGGTTTGATTTCCATTCCTGCTTGATGCCGATATGCTTCTGCTAGATTAAGCAGAGAAGTCATTTTAGATTTATTCTCCTCATTGTGAGGTCAGCAGATATGTGTGCAGTCCCATGATTGCTGATCTATACATGTAATCAGTTTCAAGGAAGCCTTCGGAACAACGAATATATAATCTTGGAATGCAATGATTTTATAAATCATTTGGTTAGCATGAAGCATCCTTCTTGTTTTCCTGTCTGATCTATCCAACACGTTTTGGGGCCAGTCAGTCACTCCAAAACTGTAAGTTAGCACAGGAAGAGCAAATTGGTTTATAGCCTGGATTTTATTCCTAGATGTCAACACTGTTTTCAGGATTAATTTAAATCTTCTAAAGTATTCTTTACTAAGTTTTATTCACATTTGTTCATGTTTTATTGTTGATCCTTCATCAGTTCCCAAATATTTATAGACTCCCTCTTGTTCAAGTTCTTTTATATCACATTCTTGTCCCAAATTGATATTTTCTTGATGCTGCAGCATTCCTGCTTTGAAGATTGCTTTTGCACATTTATCAAGACCAAATGACATTCTTATATCATCTGAAAAAGTTTTGACAATTTGCAGTTGTACTTTCAGTTCCTCAAGTGATGAGCTATACAATTTTAAATCATCGACAAAGAGAAGATGAGAAGTCTTTGCACTCTGTTGTTTTCTTGGAGCCAGATTATAGCCATGGGCTAAGCTGTTAAGTAGACAGTTTAATGGATTAAGGGCAAGACAGAATAGCAGGGGTGACAGAGAGTCACCTCGGAATACCCCCTTTGAATTTTTATCCCTGGGATTATAATTTGTCCTTTATCGTGGCTTGATTGCAAAGTGGTCTGCCACTGTTTCATGGTCACTGTAATGTAGTTGATCAGTGTGGGGTGTATCTTACACATTTTAAGCACTCTTTTATCAATGAATGTGGGATACTATCAATTTTTTTTATAGTCAATCCATGCCATACTTAGATTCTTTCCCTTTTTACAGTTCTCCACTATGACTTTATTTAACAACAAATGATCCTTTGTTCCATATGACTTTCTTTTATTGCCCTTTTGTTCTATTGCTATAATTGAGTTTTCTTCTAAATGACTATAAGCTCTGTCAGTATCAATTCCATGTATAGTTTACACGTCATCAGAAGGCAAGTTATTGGTCTATAATTTTTAGGGTAGCTTGTAGGTTCACTCTTAAATAGAAGCATTGTTTTTCATGTTAGCCAGGTTGGTGTCTGTTCAGGGTGCGTATATAAATAGTTCTTACTTATGGCTAATTCTTTGTGCAAAGATATTAATACTTTTAACCAGAAGTTAGGTATTGCATCTGGGCCTGGGGATTTCCAATTAGAGGCTTTCCTTAACTTTGCTTCAATCCCTGTGGCTGTTACTGCATCCCATTTCATATCCTGTACCTTTAAACTTCTTATTCTTCCTTTTACTTCCTCCATCCATTTAGCATCTTTGTTATGTTCCACAGGATCTTCATAAATACTTCTCCAAAATGTATCTATTTCTCCTTTTTTTTGGAAGTCTTTCAATTCCTTTTTCCCAATTCTCGGTAAAACATTTTTGGGTCTTCAATAAATTGCTTATTTTGTACATTTCCTTTATATTTATCTGCGTAGCTTCTACATTTTTCTACCTGCGCTGAGATTTTTAATTTGTTATTTGCGATAGTGCATGATAGATCACGATCTGTT
Organism: Protopterus annectens; assembly: GCF_019279795.1. Taxonomy (NCBI): domain Eukaryota; kingdom Metazoa; phylum Chordata; order Ceratodontiformes; family Protopteridae; genus Protopterus; species Protopterus annectens. The sequence continues at coordinate 1,733,353,426 of NC_056725.1, forward strand.
CTAATACTGTGCATTGCTTTATCACGTCTATCTTTCTTAGTATTTTTATTGCTCTGTTTCCTCTTCTATATTCTTCTAACAGCAACACTTCTTGTCTCAATTGCTTTATAGTTTTCTCTATTCGATACTTCCATGATGGTATTCGATTTCTCCCCTTCCTTCCCCTCACTACCATGTATTCTTGTGGTAGAGCTTTATCAGTTATTAGTTTAGCTGTACAGTAATATATCATGTTTACTTATGTGGATCTCTATGGACAGTCTTAATTACTGTGTTCATTTGTTTTATCAAACTTCTGACTTTTGGGGTTTTATTGGCCCTCTGCAGTCTTTTTTTTCACTGATCTTAATATGTCTATCCATGTCTATTAAATCAAGAAACTCTTCTCTTAGCTCATTTTCCTCTAAACTGAGGGCACATTTTTTGTTTTCCATTTCCTGCAGGCATTCTATAGAAAGTTCTATAGCATCTTCCTGTGGCACATTCCTGTGCCATCTGTTGCTCTGTCATATGGGAACTCACTGGTCTATCACTCCTCAACATTGACTGCATCAGAGATTCCACAGTTTGCTGTTCCTTCCCCTGCTGTCCAGCTTCAAGTGAATGTTTATACTGGCTTCCTGTGGAAGGCTCCAGAATATCTTCGTATGGCATCTGACCAATTACTTCCCATTCCACTGGTTTCCCCTTAATTTGGATATCCATTGCTGTATTCTGTTGTGGTGCTTTCTGAATTTGATTTTCTGCACTGAATCCTTCACTTTTTAACTTCTCCATTACTAATCTCCTTTTCTGTTTTTCCTTTTTGTCTTCTTACTTTTTGTATTGTAAAGATTTCCATGTCCGGATTCCTTTGCCTGTATTTCTCTTCAGATAACTTTGGTGCTGCTCTTTTTGTATAGATTACTTTTGTTTTCTCCTTTGCATAGATATTACACTATATTTAATCTCTTTCTGTTTCCATGTCCATATTTCTTCTTCAGATGTCTCCTGATCTTCCTGTTTCTCCTTACTGTGGGGACTCTTTCCGTCATGCTGTAATGTCACCTGTGTTAGACCTACTACACCAAATCCTTCACTTCACAGGCACTTCATAACTTCAACTTCTATTTTTTAAACTTCTACTTTACTAATATTCTTTTGTACATCCCCTCTTTGTGATATTATTTTTTTATTGTGAAATGTTCCATATCTGGATGCCATTGCCTGTATTTCTCTTCAAATATCTTCGGGGCTGCTTTCTTTATATTCATTAATTTGGCTTTCACCTTTGCATAAATATTGCACCATATCATTTGTGACTATCCATAGATGTTTATCTAGGACATGTCCATTGTAGCAACTAAGTAGAAACTGTAAGGAGCCACAATTTTCCCTTAAATAGAAGCCTGTCTTCTTGATGCTCCCTCTACAGAACCCCTGGTTCATTACAGGGAGTCTCTGCTCCATTCCCTGGGCATAATTGTGAATGTTGTAGAGTCCCACTTGGGACCAAACTTGATTTAATGTACATGAGATGCACCTTAGACACCATCCAGAGTCAGGCACATCTGCCGCATAACAGATTAATGGCCATGCAGACTGCACTATCTCAATTTCTGTCATCTCAGTCTTTGTCAAGAGAGTGTTTTTTTCAAGGCCATGTGTCTCATGGCAGTGGCAACAGTCCTGTTATGTCTTGCCAGGCTGTGCATGAGGGTCTTCAGAGGACTTTTCAAGTGAAAAAGGTCCCACAGTCTTGATCATTTGTCCTACCACATAAAAATTTCCAACACCTGCAAGCTGCATCTTTAAGTGGTAGCTGGGCACAACTCAATTAAGTTTGCAGCTGTAGGCACTTCAAGCAATGGTCAAAAGAGATGTATCTCATGTTAGGTTGGGAGGGCTATACTACAGCAGGCAAATGGTCCAGGATGTCTGGTTATCTTAGCATTCACAACTTTACATCAGTGTGTTAGAAATGAGGGCAGTTCTTCTAACTGTAGCAGTCTTTCAGAACACCTTGTTTATACAAGGAGGAACATGGTCTTACCTACTTTGGTAGGAGACACTGAGGGCATGGTAGAGGACCATTCTCTCCCATAAATTCCTTGTAGTCAACCACATCCAGAGAGAGACCATTACTGTTACAAACAAACTCAGCTGCTATTTTGCAGTTCCTCAGACATGGTCTCTGAAATGATCAGTCACAAAGAAACTGCTCCATCTCTAGGACAAACCACAGTGTGACTTTTTCTCATCTCCAGTCAACAGTAAGTGTAACATTTTTTTCATCCTGATTCTCCATTTTGTTGGATCAAGCTAAGGGCACCATCATTCAGAAATGGCCTTCACCATACTGCTCTTTCCAGTTCCTCTGATGAAGAGGATCATTCAGAAGACCAGGCTTCTCAAAGCAAAGGTAATCCTCAGACCTCTTATGGCTCCACCAAACATAGTTTCCCCTTTTTCCAGCTGTATCTTCTACAAACACCATGACATCTACATCCTATTAGGACTCTGCTATTTCAGATGTCTGGAAAACTGCATCCTGACCTTCATTCTTTAAAACTAACTGCATGGCTTTTTAATTTCACTAATAGCCAACAATTCAGCTGTTTTGTTTAGTGCAGTGAAATCATGTTTGTTCTTCATCCAAATAAAGCTTCAAACCAGATACGCTGACGTGTTTTTTTTCCATTATGGCATTCCTTGAAGGTTTAGAGTGCTTTACAAATCTTAACCCTTCCATTCTGGGCCATCTTTATGACATTTTTAATTCAAACTTTAGCTGCTTTTCCATAAAAGTTGGTTTAGCTAACATCTCTGTCTTTTTTTTCTTCATTTAAAGTTTGTAAAGCATGTAAATATCTCTTAGCTGAAACCTTTCACAGCAACTCCCTCTCCTCTTTGGGGTATATAATTCATGCTGGAAAGGTTTTCACTTTTTTTTTCAAACTTGTTGGCTTTGCAGACTTAAAGTACCTGCCCTAAATGGTCCTGTTTCTAATGGTTGTTACTTATGCCAGGCAAATGTCTGAGTTGCAAGCTGTTTCCTTTGAAGCACTCCATTTAATGATCCACAAAGATAGGGTGGTATTTTATCTCTCCTTTGTAGCAAAGGTGGCTGTAGAATCAAATTTATCGAAGCCGTAAAGCTGCCTGCTATGTTTCCTGTCTACTCAAATAACTGAGAGTAGCTTTTTCACTATGTAGCTGGCACCAGTCAACACAGGTTCTATGTATAAAGGACCTTCTTCCACAGAAATGTTTAACTAAGCTTAGATACAATATTTAAGTTCACCCTTTGTAGGTGGTTAACCAAACAAAACAGGGTAAGCCCTTAACAACCGCTCCAATGTCTTATTTTTCTATAGCAGTGATTACATCTGATACTTTTTTTCTAAAATACCTTTTTAGATGATCTTGTTGCAGCTGCAGCAGGATCCTTCAGTAACACTTTTGCAAGGTGTGACGCCCCTCCTGTGGGCCAGTAATCAAGGAGCCTCAATCCTCACCACTGACACTGGTGAGGGACATTCACTTGGAGCAAAAGTAGATACACACAGTATTTCCAGATGTAGCTATCTGCACCAAGTACAATTTCCCTTAAGAGCACACAGGGAACACACTCCTGTCCTGGGGCTGAGTTTCCCTCTCTCTCACCAGGCCCCAAATACGGCTTGTCACTGACCACAGCCATAGAGTTAAGTTCTCAGCTGAGTGTTCCAAGCCAAGTCCTTCACCATCCTCTCTGTTAAAAATGTCATGAAGATGGCCCAGAATGGAAGGGTTATGATTTGGAAATCACTCTAAACCTTCAAGGAATGCCATAATGGAAAAAAACACGTCAGCGTATCTGGTTTGAAGCTTTTTTGGATGAAGAACAAACATGATTTCACTGCTCTAAACAAAACAGTTGAATTGAATACAGGTGTATTTCTGTGTCTGCGCTCCAAGTAGTTGACAATACACTCTGAGATTTGATTTGTATACACACACACACACACACACACACACACACACACACACACACACACACACACACCTGGGAAGGATTTACCAGCTATGCCCTCTCTGCCCAGACTATAAAGTAGATACTACCACCAGAACACTCCAAAGTCGGCTACTCTAAGACTCTTTCAAGAGTACTCAATTATACTGAGTAAAATTCATTTTAATACAAACGGTACTGTTTGACCAATGCAGCAAGGCTTTCAGGAGTGGCCACAGTGTCACCAAATAAATATAATTACTCTCAAAGGTTAAATATTTCCTAAAAGACCAGTCATGATGAAAAATTTAAATATGTTTAATAAATAATAAAATAACATGAACATACTAAATATCTATTTACAATAAACACTACAGTTTAAAATTGCAATAAATATTAAAAATAACACAGGTGGATAGATTCACACAGATACAGAAAAACAGTACTTAACTAATCTCATTATATTTTCCTGAATGATCTAAAGAATTCCCTGGTTACTTACTAAAGCAAGGCAAGATGAAGTAGGTGAATGATCCTTCTTTGTCAGGTTTCAGAAACAGACTGCCCTGAGACTTCTGTCTCATCTACTATTAAAACATCATTTCAGTGCTGGATTACAGAATGACATCACATACATCTGGTCATCTGACTTCTGTTTCCCACAATACCCCCTTTACTAGAAACTGAACCGGAATCTAGAACATAAATAATACACATAATTACATAATACACACCCACAGAGCTTCGCTAAGACATGTCATAGCATCTGGAAGCTATACAACCATTTCAAAAACTTCCACCCTGCCAGGGTAGCAATTAGTTCACCCCTAAGGACAAAGAGTAGGATTTCTAGTCCTGGTTTTCTCAAACATTTTGTCTCTGGCTGCAGTCAGAATGGTAAGATGCAATCTTTATGGCCTAAACCAGATAATTTTGGACTATTTTTTCAAAGTTAGCTGAACTGAGATTAACCTCTTCTCTTCCAGTATCCTCTGTTACAATATACTAATTTCAGCAGTTACAATACAGTCTGACATACAGTTGTATTTCCTTCCTGTCCAGCAGGACCCACTGTTGGTACATTTTTAACACAAGCAGCTTTACAAATACATTTTCGACACAAGCACCTGTGCAAATGACATATAATTCTTTACAAAACTCCATCTAGCTATGCTGGTATATGTTACACATCCATCGCCCTAATTCTCCTGGCATAGCTGGCAATACCTCACATCATCAAACAAGTTACTACAAAATAGATGTAATCACCTCTTTCTGCCAGTTGATCAGCAGCACTGACATTAAGGCACGGTTTCACAGAGATATGTTATTGACTGTGAAAGACTGTGAACATATTTTAGCCACCCTCTTTTTTTTCTTGCAGGGAAATACTTTTGGTGGTATATGCATTTACTCTACTGGAAGGTCTTTGGAGGTTGCAGGTCTTACTTGGACTTGCATCTTTGAAAAGTATAAATTTTTCATTGCTGACTCTCATCTTGCAGATATCAGTTTATCTTTAAATGGATCTTTGTGCAACTTCTGCTTGCCATTTGATAATGGGTAATTGGGTACAGTCACTTCCAGTTTCACGTGTTTTGCCTCACTGGATACAACAAATCCACTAAATGGCAGCAGATTACTACATATTTTCAGTGATTTCTATCAGACTTCTAGCTTAGTTACTTAATATGGATTTCTTTTTTGTCTTGTTCCTGTTACATCTGCCAAAGAGTTCAAAATACGTTTTTGATATTTAGAACCATTTAAACTTACTGCTGGAATAAAACTCCTCTTTCATCTTTCAAACGTTAGCTTCTGTATAAGATTTCTTGTCAGGTAGTGCAGTAGAGAGCACAAGTGAAGGTAAAATGATCGCTGGAAGTCCACCCCTAGGATAAACACCCAAACCTGTTGTCAATACCCAGTTCTTCCATTTGTACTTTGTCTTTACTGATATAATTTATGAGGTAGTTATTCTGAGGGAGGCCTTGTTACCACCACTAGAACATTTCCTCAATATAGCATACTTTTCAATAGACAATGTTTCTAATTTCTCAACCTTGTTTACTCATTCGCAGTGCTACATGCTGTTAAGTATGCAGTGTTTGTTCTTCAGTCTGTTTTCAGTGCTTCATGTTTGTACCCGCACACAAAAGCTCCTTAGTCTGATAGGGTTGTTTTCTAACCTTCAGGCAATTTACTTTGTTTGGTAATATCCTTAACTACAGGTGGCATTTCAGAATGGTCTCCCTTTACATTACTCAGTCATGTCAGTCTGGTAACATAAGTTGCCAGCATTATTGCCAGCATATGTAATATGTCTGCCTAAGTTAGTTTGCATGGTTGTGCTCTCAATGTATTCATAATTTGTTATATGTCTTAGCACCGTATAAATTAAAAGCTATCAGCTATAACAGGAAATAAATTAGATTAAAAGATACGTCTAAATATCAGTATTTTGATGTCTGGTGTCTTGGAAATGATGTTAATTGTGAAAGAAATACATCAGTTTCAAATCCCAGTCTGATTGCTAGTAACAGCTTCCATGATGTCTTCTAGTATATTCCTGACTACTGTTTGATCAATTTTGCATTCTGTTCTGTAGGGTAACTGTCATGTTCTGGCTCATAGTTGTAATCTACAAAATACTATTATTATATGTCATAGTGCAGCTTGTGATAACTGCACCCCTGAACACATTTGCTCTATCAGTGTTTTAAATATGTTGCCCTCACATCTCTATTACTGTACATGGATACTCAACAATGTTATTATTGTTCTATAGGAGTGTGTGCTGTTTTGCAGGACAAGAAAATCTGTACATGGCATGATTTTTTGTGTTTCCATTCTTAGATACAAGAAGAAAAAAAAGTGATTGTTTTAACAATGCAAATGTTTTTCCTGTTAACTCTCACTACAGATGGTATTAATTCACATCTATATTGTCTGCATATTTAACTTATAAACCTGTACTTACTGAATGAGAACTCTGATCCAAAATGTTTTATATATGTTCTCCTTTTATACATGCAATATTTTGATCTTGCTTATGTTAGATTCATTTATGTTAGATTCATTTTACTTGTAATACATGTGGAGCTTTTCTCCACGGGCGTCCAGTGAAAATGGGTATTTGACCCAGTGGACTTTCATAGCCAACAAATGTCAATCAATAAATAAATAAATAAATAAATATAACTAACAGTCAGAAAAATGCTGACTTGGACAATATAACCAGTTCTGTAAGGTCCATCTATCCTCCAAAACATTCTGTAAACAGGCAGTAGCTTTTTTTTGTCCAAAAGGAACTGAATTCAATACATTCAAAAGTATCATTTAAAACACAGTTTGCCTTTCCCATCTAAGACATATTTTGTTCTTCTAAGTGTTCATATTTTTTCTAAGTCCCTTACAATATAAATTTTAAAAACATTTATTTTTAGTATCTTTGAAACTCAAAATGTTTAAAACCCATTTTAGTTGTACCTTTAGACGTTTTCAGTCTGAATAAAACAGAATCTTAGGTAAATATCATACATGACTGGAACTGAAACTTTCAAAACAAAAATATACATCAAAATACTAGACATTCACCTCTACATTACTGTTTTCATACAGATAAATCTGTAAAATTTAAAACTTCATCCACCTAGATCCCAGGATGTTGACGCCATGCCCTGAAATATAATTTCTACAGATTCCACACTTATTCTCTTTCCTTAACACACAGGTTTCTCTTGTCTGTTACGTAAAAATGTGTTGTTGTGTTAAAATCCCTTACTTCAACAGTATAAGTTTCAGTGGGGGCTAACCTCCAAACTACTAAAATAACTTGCAGAAAACTCTGGGCAGTCTGTTAGCTGATCTTGCATCATGGTGCTCAAACTTACCTCATTCCCCTTTACATTGAATAAATGTATAGTACCTTTCAGTCATGAAAGGCAGTAAGTAATCAGTGTGCATACCCCTGCCTTTGGTTTATTATCAAAGCCGCAGAAACAATTCTTATCCTAAAGCTTATGTGGAATGTAAGCATGCTTCCTAGCAATTTTGTACTTTTGAAAGCAAGCAACACCTCCTTTAACTTAATTTGTCACACCATAATTACATGTCTTTTAGGTAATAATTTAAATTCTTGGGCATTGAGCAAAGCACACCTAATCATGCATTGCAGAAGCACAGAACTTTACAAAGCAATTAACCAATATTAAATCAATGCTATGAGAAAAGTAGGCAGAGAATTATGTAGCAACTCCCAAACCTAATGAAAAACTAGTTGGTCTTTATTGTCTTATAATCTTTAGAGAGAAAGATACAGACATTATTTACAGATGCACCCACTGTTTAAGTGAAATATTTGCCTCACACGATATACTCTCTGTTCTGCATGTAAGGAATCTGTGCACAACCTTAGAAACATTAAATCAAAATTTTTGATGCATACTGAATTAATGTCTGAACCATATAAGCCATGCTTCTTAATGAATCTTTAAGTTCTACATGCAAGACTTTTGTAGAGTGTGTGTGGCATGCCATGCAGCTTCTTTTATATTATGTTTATGCAAGTAAGCTGATTTACGCAGTGTTTGAAGCTGTTCCATTAGACTCCAGTAATTCTGAGCTCCTTACCTCTCTCTAGTTTAACTTTTTTTTCTCTGTGAACACTCTTAATGTATTCCCATGTCATTATGTGCAATTTTATTAATGGGTATGCATTCCAAGGTGATGATTTAGAGTATCCTCTGGTAACTGTACTAAAATACATAAGGCTCCAACATTATAAAATATCTCCAAATACTGTACATTAAATCATTACAAGGCACTTAGTAAACTGTTGCACACTTCAGATTTGTAACTGAGAATGTTTTTCTAACAAACATTCTTTAAAATTATAATGGTGCTATTTATTTAGTTTTAACTGCATATGTTGACGGGCATACAACATTGATTCCATTGGAACAGTTTCGGACTCATGCCAGAGTTAACACTCAAAACTTCTTGAACAAAATATAGCAATGCTGTCAAGAATGGTGCAGTTTCAGAAAGTTACAAAACAATGTTAATTATAACAAAGGTAACAAAAAATAGATCAAACTAAAAATGAAATAATACAGCGCATATACAATTATGCTGAGCTTAATAATGTGTGTAGTATTCACAGATGAATATGTACAAACACAAATTTTTCATTTACAGCCGTTCCTGCTTTCATTTAAGGTTCATTGTCAAAAACAGCAGTTTATGTGGAATATAGGTTGTACATTGATAAATTGTACTTCTTCCTTCTTTTATTAATTGACGTGCAAAGTATTTTTCAGGCATGATTAACTTTTCAGTTGAAACATTTTATGATTTCTGTAAAGTTAAGAAAATCATGAGGAAAATATAAATACAGAACAATGGAATGCATTTTTAATGAACTAATGAATAATTTTAAACTGATAAGTAGAAGAATGTGGTACTTGTACATTTTAATGAAAGGCTTGAATGATAAACGTGTATAATACGGTTAATTATGAAGAGATATGATGAGGCTGTGGATGATTTTCAGGATTTGTTTAGAAAGGGTGAGAGACTGGACAGTTTTACAAATGGGAATATTAATAAACACTTACTAATACAAACTACTAGAAATGGGTACTTTTACTGCCTCCCAAAAATTCACAAAAATCTTGTTGAACCCCCTGGCAGACTGCAGTCTCATTTTGTGATTGTATTTTACACAATGTTAATTTATTTTTACATACTTTTACATAACCATGTAATTAGACTAACGTCATATATGAGAGACTTGGGTGATTTCTAAATCAAAGTCATGACTTAATTTAGAATAAAGAAATGTATTGGTTATGTTACATTTTAATCGTTTATATACAAGCATTAAACATTGTCATGGTTCTGAGAAATGAATTTTTTTCTGTGTAGATTTCCCTTTAACTGGGTATGTGATTGAACTGCTAATGTTTTTGTTTAAGCAATAACTACCTTCTGCTTAATGAAGAGATTTATCATCAGATTAAAGGCACAGTCATGGGAGCTGGTTTTGCCATCATGTATGAAAATCTAGTTGTAAGCGCATCTGAGTTTGAATACTTGATTTTCTGCATAATCTGTGTTTGGGCATTGAAAATTTGATATTTATTTTCTAACAGGTAAAGCCTAGTGGATGGGTTTCAGAGTACTATTTAGAGTAGTTAAGTTTGGTTTCTCCTTTAATAGAAAGATATGTGAATCTCAGACCAGTTTTTTGAATCTAACTTTATGTTGGTGGCAAAAGTTATTACTGGTTTGTATAAAATAAATGTGCCAAAACCATTTTTCGGGGAAGCTAGCTGGCATTCCCCCATCTTTTATTATCCCTCCCTTTTGGGGATTTGCTACAAATTCACAGGATTTTTTTTCTAGGTTGTTGATCACAACATTTAATTATGTGTTCTTGACATGGATGCCAAGATTCACCTGTTGAGCTTCAATTTACCTGCTTTTGAGACAAATTTCTTGGCATGCATGTCTCGAACATATAATAAAAAGATTATGATATCATCATGGAACTCATAAGCAAAGACATTGGTAACCTCCAAACACTGGACCACACCCAGTTCGGGTTTGTGAAAGGCAGATCATGCCTCCTGAACTTGATTGACTTCTTTGAGGCAGTCACCAAAGCCGTAGATGAGGATAAGGTGGTTCACACAGCCTAGCTTGACCTTGCCAAGGCTTTCGATACCATCCCCCATTCTGGAATTATAGCTAAACTCACTAAACTAGGTATAAATCCCTACGTCACAAGATGGGTTGCCAACTGGCTCAGTGACAGAACCCACACTGTAAAAGCTGCAGACTGCAAATCTGACTTCAAACCAGTGACAAGTGGAGCACCACAGGGTTCAGTCCTGGGACCTCTCCTGTTTGGTATCTACTTCTCTGAAGTACAGACTAACACAGAAGGCCTTTGGCTGACGGAGTTCGCAGATGACTGCAAACTAGGAGCCATAGTCGAGTCCCGTAATGATGTGGACATCCTACAGAAGGGCCTCACTGAGACAGATGCCTCATGTCAGAGCCATGGCCTCAAGTTCAATGCCAAAAAGTGCATTGTCATCCCCTTTGGAAAAAACTCTGTACCCGTGAACTACCACATAGGCGGCAGTCTACTTAATGCCAAATGTGTGATAAGAGACCTTGGGACCCAGGTGGAGACTAGTTTCTTTTTTAATAATCACATCGCCACAGTAGTCAGGAAATCCTTCTACATAGCACACTTCATCACAAAGGGGTTATTTTCCAGAAAAAAAGAGGTCATTGCTTCCCTGTACTCGACACTCATTAGACCCATTATAGAATACAACGCCCCTTTTGGAAAGTACCTCACAAGACATCTGCAGTAGCTGGAAAGGCCATAGAACTACCTCACAAAGAGGATTACTGGCCTCAAACAGATGCCCTACACTGACCGTCTCAAAAAACTCCAGCTTTACTCCGTAGCATTTCGCGTACTCCGAGGGAATCTCTGCCTAACATATAAAGCTATGTCAAACTCAGAGCTGTTGGACATGCTACACCTAAAGAAATCCCAATCCCTCCGAGCTACACACTCTATGGACCTAAACCTTGTCACCACAATAAACAGGACATGCTGGAGGGATAAGATTCCTGTTCCAGAGTCTTCCCATATTCTGGAACAAGCTACCCATCTATGTCAAGCAAAGTTCCTCATTAGCACTCTTCAAGAAAAATCTTGATGAGCGGATGGGAAATAGGAAATACACCCCGGGAATCAATTCTGTGGCTCTGCTCAACAGGGGCACAGAAAAATAACTTTCTTAGGTGGTGCAAGCCAGGGAACCTTGTTGGCTAGGCTTACTTAGACCCTTGGACCGATAGTCAAGTACCTATCTATGAACCTATGATCGGAGATCTGATCATAACTGCCTGTTTTATAGGGACAAGTCTTCTTTAACCCCATATGAGGGTTTTGGCCCTCTTCATGTTTGCACAGTAATGGAGAAAATGAAAAATCCTTCTGCAGCACACCCAGTCCCACACAAAACAATCAGATCAACTTTTAACTAATCATTGAAAAATACAATAAAATACCACACTTTCAACTACACTTACTGAAGTCTATGACAGTACTTAGGAACATAACTTTTCCAGGCTCAAAACTTTGACTCCTCGAGAGTTTGTTGATGGTTATATGTGCATTGATCTCATCATGTATAGACTAAAGTAATGCTCTCTTTGCAGGATTGCATCATGGGGATATGGGTCACATGGAGTTGGTATAGAATGCTAATACATGCCTTCCTATTGGATTAAGTTGTTACTGCCATGCAGCACTGATGCGGCCTAGTTTCCCTTGACTGCCAGTGGTTCAAGGTATGAGTACAAGTGTCTTGTCCTAACATATCTCACCCTACATAACTTGGTCCTAAATACATTAAGAACTGCTGACACTTTACTAGCTTCTAGCCCCCTTTGCCAAGGGACTGCTGCTGATTCCACAGTTTTATTTAGATTACGGGGGTAATTCCTTTTCTTACGTTTGGAGCTCGCTACCTCAATTATTACAGTTTGGGCCATCAGAAGAATAGTTTAAGAAATTACATGAAACTAATTTGTTCCACAAGGCATGTTTTCAGGGTTGACTAATTTTAATATATCTTATTGTTAGTTGTGTATATTATTTTAAGCAACTGTTTTACTGATGTTATCTTGTATAAGTCAATGTTGTGCTGCATTAAATCATGCTGTTTTGTTAACCTGGTAATAGGTTTAAGTGGACTTGACCCCTTTAACTTTGTATTACAGTAATTCCTGCATGACTTGTCTTTTTCAGTCAGTACAATGTATTATCCACAGCTAATGCACTTATATGGACCCCATCCCCCCAACACACACACACACACACACACACACACACACACACACACACACACACACACACCATACACTGAGAACATTTTTGGTGACTCAGATGTTTTGGTAAATATGATATGGGGAGTCCTTTTTGCCTGATCTTATTATGGGCAGCTATAATGGATCTCTGTAAATATACATTATTGTTATTCTTGTATGTAGTATCTTTTCAACTAATAAATGCTACTATCTTCAGCTTTTGTGCTTACACAGCATGAACCTATAGTAGATATGCTTGCTTTGATTGTTTGATTGCATTCAAGACTTCTGTCATAACTCCTATCTTGTGCACTGCAGACAGTGAAGAAAATCTGATTCCTGTTTATTTTTTTGAGACACAGAAGTAAACAGAACTTCTTATCCTGTAATATCTGTACTAGTTTAGCAATACAAAATATGTTCAAAACTTAAAACATTCAAGCTTTTTATTGCATATATTTTGCTAACAGGATTGAGACAGATACATTAATTTTCTCCAGCCTTGCCGTGTAGATTGACTGTTACAGCTTTGGCACACTTTAATTTTGCTCTCTTGGTTTGCTTTATTCAAATAATTAATTGTTTATTTTGGTAGAGGTCAGTTCAGCAATCATTTTCTAGTTCTGTTTTTGTGTCAAAACCAATTCAGTTTTAGGTTGTTTGCCTATAAAAATATAAAAAGGGTCAGCGTTACGAGTTTTAAAGTATTTATGTCAGCCTCTTCCAGTAATTCTTTTGGCAGTATCTGTGAACACATTAAGGAAAAATGTACTTTCATGCCTTGGAATGGAAAACTCGCTTGACATTTTTTCCTTTCTGATTTTTCTTTTGTAAAAACAAATTTAGTAGTGTCTGTATAGTAAATGTTCATTGTCTCATAAGACACAGAGGAAGCTGTATAGAAGTATACTGTACGAACGTCCAACTCCTCAGCAGTAGTAAAATGTTGCTGTGGTTTCACCTTGATGTTATAGTTCTGTCCTGGCATCACATACAGTGTTATAGGCAACACATTTTCAGCCAGTGTGTACTTGTTCTATTTCTCTGTACAGTCTCAGACAGTACCAGAACAGACTATTATTTCATTTGTGTGTTGTTTTGTTTTCAGTTGTTGAGTTGTACAAACTCAGTATAAAAAGTGCACATACATGTTCTGGAAATCTTCAAAGGTAATGGAATATGATTGTACCTTGCTGTAACATATCGTCATCCTAGAACATCTGTGGATTACTTTACATTTATTCTCCAACATGTTTCATGTAACGCTGACAGGCTTTAAAAATGTAGGGTAAGCAGTTTAGCTATGGTGTTCTTGTTCTGCCCTGGGGGTGTTTTGGTTAATACAGATCAAGTAAGATGTGCTGTCAGGCTCAGGCAGAGTCAGAATGACTTCAAACAGAAACAAGCAGCTGTGCGTAGTTGCATTTACAATATTCTCTGACTCAGTAGAGCAAACACACTCTCTATAAATAAATAACTGTTTTGTATTTCATCTTTTCAGTTTCTTTACGTATTTCATTCCATATAAATTCTACCACAAAAACTCATATTGCATAGTGACATAACAGAATACAAATTACTCAGCGGAATACTCTGTACATCAGTTGATTTTGATTAGGATCTGCAGCATATGGCCAGGTCACTCTACACATTCAGCGCCACACCATAAAGTCTCTGTCACTATATACTCCTTGACCCTTTGCTTGCTTTTGCCCATTGCACCCCATTCTGTCAATAATGCCCATTCCGTCATTTCTTTTGTTAGACCCCCTTGCATTCACCTCCTCTTTCTCACCTTCATCAGCCAGTCTGTACACCCCTTCTTAACCTCATCTTCAAATCTACTTCTGTTTCACTGTTTGTTTTACTTTTGGCCCATCCCTCCACAGTTAACATTATCTATCATTTCTGGGTCACCTCTCCCACTGAAATCTTATCCTCCCTCCCTGCTGCATTTCTTTTTTATACACTCCCTCACATTCGTGGCATGTCTCTTCCCCAATTCCTGTTATCTCCTTACAGTTCCACCACATATGTTTTTGATGGCGCCATATCAGAAGAGCAAGACCGAATCTCATGAGTCTTGACACTTTGGCAAATAAACCAAGAATCAACAAATAAAAGTGATTTATGGGGTTCACTATCAAAATTTAGACTGTAGGATTGGTGAACATGGGAATGCCGAACAGCATTTGGCCGATACCTGTGCTTTCGAATGTTAATTGAGCGAGAGTACATATCAGTGTATGCCACTGTGCATTTGCTGATATGTACTCAATGTCATGTCTAGAGATCGTGGTGCAGTGTGGATTGGTAAATTTATCCCTTTCCTCACTGTAGTGCGATCTTGGAGTTGGAATATATAGTTTGCAGGGGGTGTGGCTTGTGCAGGAGGGCCTGCCCTCCAGCAAAAACGTGAAATGCAGTGTAGGAGCTACACTTACCTTTGCTCCTGTACGTACTTCACTTTCAGTATTTGGCAAAAATGTTAAATCTGCTAATTTGTTCATCATCAGATTCAACATTTTCACCTACGTAATATGCAGGAATTCAATGCTGACTTTTGAGGTTAAATAAATTTTTTGTCAATGTCGAGATTTTGATAGTAAACCGATTTCTACATGTTTAAAGCATTTTTGCAGGGGTTTTAACACCTGCAATACATCCCCTGACTTCAGGACTGCACTCCTAACCCCCCCCGGCTGCATACATATATGTATATGTATATATATGTCTATAAATATAGTTCCACTTCTAACCATAGAAATTTCAAAACATAGAAATTCTGATCATCGAGACCAGAACATCGAATTTTGAAACATTGAAGGTTACAAGTGTAACCAAAAAAAAAAAAGAAAAAGACATTTTAACAATTATATGCAGGGGGGCTTTGCCCCCCCCCCCCGCACCCCCCTACTTTAATATTCCAACCGAGAATGCACTATAGTGGAGTAAAGGGAGATCTCCCGTTAAGCACTATATGCAGAAACGCTAAATGCGAGATTTTCTGTACTCTATCTGTATTGCCATCACACAGATGTCATATAGACACACACAGTATGCAGGGCACCTTGGTGCCCTGCAAAAACACAAACATTCTCCCCCCTACACTTACCTTTTTCTTCCCCTTCAAACCTCAATGTTCTGGTCTCGATGATCTGAACTTCGATGTTTTAAACGTTCGATGGTTTGAAGGGGAACCATATATATATATATATATATATATATATATATACATATATATATACTAATTTTAAGATTGCTATACATCTAAGTAGGAGGAAATACTCTGAGCTTCTGCAGTTTCACACTTTCAGCTCTACTGCTCAGAGGTCACAATTATAGCCACCTATCAGTAGGCACCAATTTTTGATTAACCCCTTCCCCACAACAATGCCAACACTCTTGCTTTTTGTATACTTATACATTTTAAACAGTGCAGTATACCAGAGATACAGCATCCCCACATACTGATCCAAGACTAGCTGCGTCATTTTGAGTTTTTCACAGAGCTGAACAGCTTCAGGCCACTCTGTGTCCTGAGTCACAAGCCCATTTCATTTTTTTATTTTCTTCCTTTAGGCCCCTGTTCTCTCTGTCTTTCTCAAATTGCACTTTTGATTCAGTTGTATATTAGTCAGTCCCCCACCTGCAGATTTAGTTCTGACTTAATCTCCTGAAAGGGTGTAAACATCTTACCTCTCTAGATCCTAAATAGACCTTTAGACATTATTTCTCCTGACTCACCCTGCCTCAGTTTTTGTCCCTTATATTTTCCCTCCCTGAATCACATTAATCTATCTTCCCTGTGTCTTTTACATTTACCTCCCACTCCATTCATTGCCACAGTGGCCTCCTCTGATCTTTCTGTGTACATTGTCTCACCTTCCTATTTGCCTTCTTCTGTACCTCGTAACCAACAGACTTCTGTCCACACTGCATCCTCGATTATATGCATCATAGTAGCTGCAAACAAGAATTTGTGACAGTCAGACATGCCATGTCTGTCATCCTTTTATTTTTTAATTTCTCAAAATCTTTTGTGTTACCATGAAGGGAATGGACTCCATTCCTAAGTCAAAGTATGATTAAAGTTCATGAAATTAGTATTGCTTCAATCTTTGATGTCAGCCAAAAGTGCTGTTCGCAGCAATGTGCCCTGTAATAACTCCTTCTGCAGTTCATATGGGTTACATGTATTAGTAATATATCTAAATATGATTGTAGATTCTTTTTTATAAGACCCGTTGCTCCTACTACTATTGGAACTGTTTGGGTATCTTTCTTCCACACTGCTTTTGTTTCTGCCTGCAGATCCTGATATTTTATGACTTTGTGTTTCTCTGTACGCAAGACATTGTAGTCGCTGGGTGTGGCAATTTCAGTGATCAATGCTACTTTTGTCCTCTTTTCATGGACCACTATATCCAGTTTTCTAGCATCTATCTTTTGAACTGTTATTAATGGGTGATCCCATGTGATGTAAACTTTATCATTTTCTATGATGCTTTGTGGCTCATTTTTCCAGTGTTTTTCAGCCACTTCATTACCATAATGTTTGCACAATCCCTAGTGCAACAGTCTTGCCACATTATTATGCCTTTCAGTATACAGACCTTCTGTCATTAGTATGTCACAACAACGAGGTGTGCGACTGTTTCCAATTGGGTTTTACAAAACCTACATTTGTCTGTTTCTCCCACATATTCAATGGACTTTGTAAACCAGCATGTACATAGCCCATTATCTTGGGCCACCAATATTAACCTTTCATCTCTTGGTTTGAATTTGCCTCTTCTTAACCATTCCTGCATTTGTTCCTAATCAACTTGAGGTTCTTCCGGAAGTTTTCTATACTTGCAACTATATTTATGCATTTTTCGTATTTCTTGCCTTCTCATCTGGTCCTTCACCTTATATTCTTTCTTTTGTTATTTAGCACATTCAGTTGCTGCCTTATTTTTTTCTGCTTCTGGTTTGATTTCCATTCCTGCTTGACGCTGATATGCTTCTGCTAGATTAAGCAGAGATGTAATCTTAGATTTATTCTCCTCATGTTTCAACACTTTCACTATGTTTGGGTCTTGTGAGATCAGCAGGTATGTGTGAAGTCCCACGATTGCAGATCTATACATGTAATCAATTTCAAGGAGCCCCATCCCTCCTTCGGAACGGGGAGTATATAATCTTGGTATGCACTGATTTTTATAAATCGTTTGGTGTTTTCCTATCTAATCTATCCAACACGTTTTGGAGCCAGTCAGTCACTCCAAAACTGAAAGGTAGTACAGGAAGAGCAAACTGGTTTATAGCTTGGATTTTGTTCCTAGCTGTCAGCGCTGTTTTCAGGATTAATTTAAGTTTTCTAAAGTATTCCTAAGTTTTATTCACATTTGTTCATATTTTATTGTTGATCCTTCATCAGTTCCCAAATATTTATACACTCCCTCTTGTTGAAGTTCTAAAGACATGCTTCTGGAGCATTTCTCCCCGGGCCTCCGCTGAAAACAGGATCTGTGGAACCTAGTCGGACTTTCCCGGTCAACAAATGTTAAATAAATAAATAAATAAATAAATAACTAAAAAGTTATTTTATATCACATTCTTGTCCCAAACTGATGCTTTCCTGGCATTGCAGTTTTCCTGCTTTAAAGGTTGTTTTTGCACATTTATCAAGACCAAATGACATTCTTATATCATGTGAAAAAGTTTTGACAACTTGCAGTTGTGCTTTCAGTTCCTCATCTGTTGAGCTATACAGTTTTAAATCATTGACAAAGAGAATATGAGAAGTCTGTACACTTTGTTGTTTTCTAGGAACCACATTATAGCCATGGCCCTTAATAAGCTGTTAAGTAAACAGCTTAATGGGTTAAGGGCAAGGAAGAATAGCAGCGGTGACAGACAGTCACCCTGGAATATCCCCCCTTTGTGTTTTTATCCCTGGAATAATGATTTGTCCTTTATCATGGCTTAATTGCAGCGTGGTCTGCCACTGTTTCATGGTCACTGTAACGTAGTCGATCAGTGTAGGATGTATCTTATACATTTTAAGCACTCTTTTATCCATGAATGTGAAATACTATCAAATCCTTTTTTGTAGTCAATCCATGCCATACTTAGATTCTTCCCCTTTTTACAGTTCTCCACTATGACTTTATTTAACAACAAATGAGCCTTTGTTTCATATGACTTTCTTTTATTGCCCCTTTGTTCTACTCCCATAATTGAGTTTTCTTCTAAATGACTATAAACTCTGTCAGCATCAGTTCCATTGTGTGGTTTGCACATCGTCAGAAGGCAAGTTATTGCTCTATAGGTTTTAGGGTAGCTTGCAGGTTCACTCTTAAGTAGGAGCATTGTTTTTTCCTGTTGTTAGCCAGGTTGGTGTCTGTTTAGGGTGTGCATATAAATAGTTCTTACTCATAGCTAAATCTTCATGCAAAGATGTTAATAAAGATGTTAATACTTTTAATCAGAAGTTACATACTGCATCTGGGCCTGGGGTTTTCCAGTTTGAGGCTTTTCATAACTGTTTCAGTCTCTCTGGATGTTACTTCATTCCATTTCATATCCTGTACTCTTAAACTTATATTCTTTCTTTTACCTTTTCTATCCATTTAGCATCTTTATGTTCCACAGGATCTTCATAAATACTTCTCCAAAATGTATCTATCTCTTCTTTTTTTGGTGGTCTTTCAATTTCTTTTACCTTGTTTCCCAGTTTTCTGTAAAACATTTTTGGGTCATCAATAAATTGCTTATTTTGTATTTTTCCTTTATATTTATCTGCATATCTTCTATGTTTTTCAGTCTGTGCTGAGATTTTTAGCTTGTTGTTTGCGATAGTGCATGATAAATCCTGGTCTGTTCTAATACTGCGCATTGCGTTTATTATATCTTTCTTAATGTTTTTGTTGATCTGTTCCCTCTTCTATAGTCTTCAACATTGGCACTTCTTGTCTTAATTGCTTTATAGTTTTCTGTATTTGATACTTTCATGATGGTATTCGATTTTTGCCTTTTCTTTCCCTCACTACCCTGTGTTCTTGTAGTAGAACTTTACCAGTTATTAATTTAGCTGGACAATAGTATATCCTGTTTACTTCTGTTATATTACATGGAAATCTATGGACAGTCCTAATTACTGTGTTCATTCATTTTATCAAACTTCTGACTTTTTGGGTTTTATTGACCTACTGCAGTCTATCTATGTCTGTTAAATTAAGCAACTTCTCTTAGCTCGTTTTCTTCTAAACTGAGGGCAGATTTTTTATTTTCCATTTCCTGTGGCACATTTTCTTCAGTTTCATCCTGTGCCATCCATTGCTCTGTCATATGGGAACTCACTGGCCTATCACTCCTCAACATTGACTGCATCATTTTCCACAGTTTCCTGTTCTTTCATTTGCTGTCCAATTTCAAGTGAATATTTATACTGGTTTCCTGTGGAAGGCTCCAAAATATCTTCATATGGCATCTGACCAATTGCTTTCCATTTAATTGGTTTCCCCTTAATTTGGATACATATTGCTCTATTCTGTTGTGGTGCTTTCTGTACTGAATCCTTCATTTCACAGGTACTCCATAACCTTAGTTTCTATTTCTTTAACTTCTCTATTACTAATCTCCTCTTCTACTTTTCCTCTTTGTTTTCTTATTTTTTGTATTGCAAAGTTTTCCATATCCAGAATCCTTTGCCTGTATTTCTCAAGTATCTTTGGTGCAGCTCTTTTTGTATTGGTTAGTTTGCTTTCTCCTTTGCATAAATATTGCACCATATTGAATCTCTTTTTCTTTCCCATTCTTCTTCAGATGTCTCTTGATCTTCCTGCTTCTCCTTACTTTGGGGACTCACTCCATCATGGTGTGATGTAACCAGTATTAGACCTTGTACACTAAATCCTTCATTTCACGGGCACTCCATAACGTCAACTTCTATTATTTTAACTTCTACTTTACTAATCTTCTTTTCTGCATTCCTGCTTTGTGATAATATTTTCTTTATTGTGAAATTTTCCATATCTGGATGCCTTTGCCTGTATTTCTCTTCAAATATCTTTGGGACTGCCTTCTTTATATTGATTAATTTGGCTTTCTCCTTTGTATAAATATTGCACCATATCAAATCTATCTTTCTTTCCCATGTCCATATTTCTTTTTTATACGTTTCAGAAATCTCTAGGTTTTGTTATTTATATTTTCACACTTCCTCAGATGCTTCTTTTTTCAAACAGATCAATGTTTCTTGATCTATGTACTGTTTTTCACAAATCTGTTGTTTTAATGAATACAAATTTTTTATCTGAAGCTTCTGATAGTTTTTCTTGTGGAAGTATTTTTCTTTCCTCTAATTCCTCTCTTAATCATTTTGTATATCTTGTGTCTGGAAATTCTGGACTTTTTGCATAACAGTAACAATATATAATTTCTTTCTTATCCTCAATAGTTCACTTTATCATATTTATGGCTCTTCTTTGGTCTATCAGTTTGTGTGATTTTTTTGTGGACTACTACTTCTATCTACAACAGGGGGCCACCCTCCCCCCATTGTAGAAATGTTTCCGCATTTTGAGGATTCTACACTGTCATCTTTTTCAGTCCTGGCACCAGTGTGCCTACTAGGATTGGACACTTTTTTATCCTGGGTCTTGTGCACCCAGCTGTCTTTTTTAATTTTTAACCTGCTTCTGTCCGTGATATGTGCTATGTAAATACAGTCTACTTGTCTGTGTCATCTTAGTGAGATTTTGTGAAAAACAGGGTCCACCTCATGAAGGTACTCACCAAGACTTGCGGATGAATTCAATTTCAGCAATACTACTCTCCTTTGCTTGCAGACCTATCATTTCTCCAGTCGAACTTCCATCTTTTCCTATATATTGTTGCTGTTTAAGCAACAGGACAGAGCCAATCATGATATAGGGATACCTGTATATCCCAACAGTGGTAACCAGTGATGTTCCAGAGGGTTCTTTACTGGGGCCACTTCTGTTTTGGATTATTCTTCTCAGATATAAAGTTGGAAATGGGCTGTGAATGATCAAAGTTGTAGATGATTGCAAACTGGGTAACGTAGTTCACTTCAGTAAAATATATTCTGAAGTTCTCCAAGATGGGCTTCAGAAGTATAAATCTGATGCATTTGCTAAAAAAAAAAAAACAATAATCATGACTGCAAAGTAGTCATATCATAAAACAATGGAACTATCATTAAAGGTCTAGATCTAGATGCAAGAAAAAAACAGCATGATAAATAAAATGTAGATTCAAAACTAAGTTCCTTACTTAAAATATGCAGTCATCCACCCTCCCATTTGAATACTGCACACTACCCATGTACAGCAAATAAGAATGGTGTGGTAATGCTTTCTGGCAATTTTTTTTTAGTAGCTAAGGGTAATATATGGAGTTATACTCTCAAATAGAAAGATGAACTGTAGCCCCCAGTGACCTTGTCATCTTAAGTAACAGTGAATTAGAGTATTATAGCTTAAGACTGAATAAAGTTGTACTTAAGAAAGTTTCAACTCAGAGACATGTTTGCAAAGCATTTGATAACACAGAAGACCAATGCACATTTGTTGACCTCTACAGAATTGTTTAATCAAGTTTTCATCTGTTGTTCAAAAGAATTAATTCAGTTATAAAAGGTGTTTGGCCGAAATTGAGTGGTGTATGATATAGCAGAGCACATGAACTGCAGAATCCCAGCATAAAATGACAGCAGAATTTACAATGAATGGCACTGGTTGAGTAGAGTATGTTGTAAAGAATTGAGACTTTATGCCAAATTTTCACAAAACCACTAGATGGCAGAAGCAATCCATCATGTGAAGAACTGTTTGACCAATTTATATGTCTGCCATTGTGTTAAAAATGGCCAGTGTGAAGTCATCCTGAGAACATTCCAGGCTATGATCTTGAAGTTGTTGAAGTTTAGATGTATCCTCTTCCACTGAGTGAGCATCTTGCAGTGAAGTAGAAGGACCACAGAACCTTAGTTGCCATTTGCTATAAGTGAGTGAATCAGAATTCTCCTGGCCTGTTTGGAACTATTAGTATTTTTCTTTTCTTGTTTTAAGCAGCACTTTCAGACTAACAGATTGTTTCCGTTTGATAGAGCATCCATTTACTGCTAGAATATCCATACAGACTGTCCTACAGTAGGATTTGGGTTATTTGATGACTCACTTGGGAATGAAAAAAAGATCTACCTCTGAGTGAAAAAACGATCAACTTGCCCAGCATCCATTCATATGAGGTGATCACGTCCTTGTTCAGGGTGTCTTCTAAAGAATGCTGACTATGCAAATTACTTTGTCTAAAGGTGTAAGCTGAAGATGGCCGACATCTGTCAGATCATCATGGTCAGTTTTCCCAGGAGGTACAAATGAGTTCTCCCTTGTTTGCTGATCTACCATCTCTATGCTGTGTTACTTGAATGTTTCTGGTTTCAGCGCCATTTGAAATGACCCTTATAGAAATAGCAAATGAGTCAGCTGGTGGGCTTTATGCAGATCATGATGCTGCTGCTCGTGGACCTTGAAAAACCTTTGCATTTTGGGGAGCCAGGGAACTGTTCCAGTGATACAGTATTAAAAGCCTCATATACCTTGTAATGGCTGAGGGCCTCATCTCTTTACCTCCCAGAAATTCAATGTGCCTTATTTCATTACAGGAGCTAGTCCCTACCCTCCCATTTAAAATATCCTTGCACAAAGTTCTGCATATCTCTAGAAGTGCTATCCTGGAGTTGGGAACCAAAGGGCTGAGTGTCATTGTCATTCATTTCATAGACTGGGGGGGGGGGTCTAGTCAGTATAGTTCCTCCTCATCTCTGGCCAGTTTAGGATGGAGACCACCCTGGCTTCAGAGGTGGGAGGGCCCAGAGTAATGGGAAGAGCAGGTGAAGAATTTTGCAGCAGCACAAATAGTTTCTGAATTTTCTCTTGTTAAAAATAACTGGGAGACCCTTAGGCTCGCAAGAAACTGGTGACTATTGAGATGATGTTTGAATATAGGACTCCAAGTCAGGCACTGCTTTTTCTCAAGCAATGGCAGCCTCCTGTAGACACTTGGGAATGTGTGGCTGTCTAGAGTATACTCTTTTCTGTAATGAAGAACTTTGAAACAGGAGACTCTTCTAGAGTCAGCATAACTAAAATGTTGTCAATACTGATGTGTTTTCAGCAACTATGTTTACATCCTGCCCCTTCTAGGTATCACTAGAGGTGTGCGGTTGTATCATAGAGGGAGGGAAGCAAAACCTCGACTAAAATGAGACAAATTACACTCTCAGTAGATATAGGGGTGGAGGACTGACTTGGACAGCCAGCCAACCAAACTGCTAAAGGCCTGGGCATCTAAGCCAATTCAGAACCATTTGCTTTCTTTAAATTACTATGGAAGCTACCTGACTTCTTAATTACTGCTGACCTTAATATGTGAGGATTTGTTTGGCTTGACCTGTTTTCTGTGGTACGTAGGGAGCTCTTTGTACTTTCTAGTTTATAAAAGAGGGTTCTCATATCAAGCAATGGCAGATATCTGTGATCTCTCCAGGACTAAGGCAAAAACATCTGAGTAAATTTTCTTACTGAAAGTCTTTCATTGATCAGAGTTGTTAACATCATGTCCCTGTTCTGGATAAAAGAGATACTCTGAGTAGTTATCTTTATGAGGAAGTATGCCCTGCAAAAACATTGTTGGTAATCTTTTGTAAAGGTAACATTAGACACCAAAGAAAACTTAGTCCAAGCAGGCAGTATCATTAATTAGAAAAAGCACACACAGTGCATAAGAAATACTTAGTCGAAAGGGGTACTTGGCATTTTCTCACAACAACCAAGAAAACAGCTGGTAAGCTGACAAAGTAATATAGGCAGCTATGTATTTCAGATGGGAACACAATGAAAGAAAGCACAGATTATGCTGCCCTTTGTTACTGTGCTTCCTCAAGATGGTTAAAGCATAGGACCCTTAGTGGCATATTTATTGTCTTCAGATATTGCTTGAAGACTAACCTTGACCAGCATTGAATCCTATTCATATTATGAATGCAATGGAGTAATAATATTCCTTATAATGAACCTTGTCTTTTAGTTCAAAGTTCAAGTTGAAAAGTAACTTTATTGTCATTCAGACTATACAAAATGCACAGCTGCATGAAATTATGTTTCTCCAAGCACATATACAAATCAGAAAAAAACACATCAAAACAGAAACAAAAACACATACACAACATCAGCGGCAACAGTTACAAGTGAAAGCACAGAAAGCACAAAGCTCCAGCTAACCGCAATCTCCGACAATACAGTCCATCCACCTTGTCCCCAACTCCCTCTCCAACACCAGCATATCCCAAGTCCAGTCTAGTCCCCTTCAGCATCACAGACCCATGTACGATGCAAGCAGAAGCCTGGCAGACAAAAATCGGGCATTTACTACTGTGTTCAGAGCAACCACCACTACCCACAGCCAGCACAGCAACCTTCCAACAGACCAACCATCTATACTGCCACAGTCACCACTCCATCGCAGACACCATCAGCAGCCTCCAATCAAACCTGGATCTCTCAGACCAACAAACAAATCAGATCCCCTTAATCAAACCTGGCTGCCAAGTCTGGTCACCGGTTTCCGTCCTCCGCACTATGCACTCTCACACTTCACCACCGAGGCCCAAAATTTCCTTTTTTTAGTTCTATCCAGTTCAGCGACCTCATAAACTCAACATGACACCACGGCCATCATGCCACTCGTCCCGGTCAAATGGACCACTCAGCAAGCTACAACTTACACAAAACAAATTCACAAAAAATCAACATAAAAACACAAATATACACTGCAAGCCGGAGAGGCCGCTGCCACACAAGGCGCCGCCATATTGTAAAATCTTGTAAATTTGTAAATCTAATATTGTAATCGTGTAAAATCTTTTAATTGACAGATGGCAAAGTTCAACAAAAACAAAAAAATATATATTCATTCCATAGTGTCAGCATAATTTTTTATCAAGCCATTCAATATGAACATGGCTTATAGTTATAAGCATTTGGTTATTTTCATTAACCTCAGTCACCAGTATGTCTTGAATATATCACTTAATAATTTCTTGACTGCTTTTACTTTTATTTACTTTATTTTCACATGCCACATTATATGTAAAGCATGGACTCACTTTTTCAGTCGTGTGACATATGTAGAAAAAGTAGTAGTAGTACTAAGCTATGCCTGATGCCTAAAAATGTTCTTAAAATATGCAGGTGATTTCCTAGAATGTATACAACCAATAAAGCCTTACAGGATGGGAATAACAGGGAAATAACAGATCAGTGAGGGGTGTGTGATGTCCGACACAAGAGGAGGAGGAGATCTTCGACACCCCTGGATGATGTATAATTTCCCTGCAACTCCCACCCTTGCTTGCTTAGAAGATGGGCTATCTGTTATATTGTTTTGTATTTTATTTTATTATTAGTATATACATATGTTTTATATTTTTGATGTAAAATAGTTTGTCCATCAGATGTTTCAAAGTTGCTATAGGGTATGTAACCATTGCTGGAGAACATGTTTTACATTTAAAATGTTTGTTTGTTTGTGTCTTTCGGCTTTTCCCAGTTAGGGATCGCCACAGTGGAACTCCGGTCCGCTAATGATTGGTAGTTGATTTTTACGTGCAGAGTTACCAGCCCTGATGCACAACCTTCAACGAAGGTACGCCCAGGCATTCACGCATGTCTCCACGCAGAAGACGCTCTAGCTGTGAATCGAACCAGACAGAGTCTTACTGTGAGGTGACAACGCTGCCGCAGCACCACGTACATTATGTAAATATTTAGTGATGTGTATACACACACACACACACACACACACACACACACACACACACACACACATACACAAACTAGTACATATATACATACATAAATGGATGCAGAGAGACAGACTGTCATATACATACGAAAACTCAGATACACACAGACAGACAGACACACACACACACACACACACACACACACTAGTACATATACACACACACACACACACACACACACACACACACACACACACACACACACACACACACACACACACACACACACACACACACACACACACACACACACACACACACACACACACACAAGTATAGGGGTGCATACAGACTCACACACAAACATACACCCAGCAATTACATATGCTTTCTTGATTGCATACTCCTCAGGTGCCTCATTGTGATCAAATGAATGAAAAAGTTTGTACAATGCAAAAGCATTGCAACTTCTCCCAGTAAACACAACATACACACACACACACACACCTACACACCCACACATACACACTCACACTTGTACCTCTCTGCTGACCCTGATTTAGCAGAACATCCCTGTTTTTCTGTCATATTTTTGCAGTGTCCCTTCAAACGTAAGTGTTTGACGATTACAGTTAGTCAATAAATCCGGCCGTTACAGTGTCATACTTATTATTGTTCGGAAAAAGCATTTTTGTGTATTTTTCCATCATTATCATTGACTTTGTTCAGAATTTTTTGTATGTGTGCTATCTCTTTTTCATACACACACACACACACACACACACACACACACACACACACACACACACACACACCTGCTGTATTACTTTTTGTTTTTCATACTGTTGCTAAACATGGCATTTTAAGCCACATTTAACGAGGGGAAAGTACAAGTCCATGTTCTTGTAACTGCTTCAGCATTTACTTTTGTTGTTTGAGCCATTTCATTTTTGTTTACTTTTTTATGCTGTCTAAACTCCCATGTTTAGTGAGCGTAAACAAGATGGCTGCTGTTTGTTTTTCTCAGTCCGTGCTTCGACATGGCTTAATAAGCTGCTAAAAAAGCCATGGAATTCATAATGAGCACTTCTCAAACATCACTAGCCTGTTGGAGAAAGTCTCTTCTCCAGTAGGGTATTGTGTATGAGTTCCATACATTTTCTAAACCCTCTTATCTCATGTAGCTTGAGCATAGATGTTTGCTTAAGACCAGACTTAGTACAGTTAATGAATCCTGCTTGCTAACACCGGCTGTTTGTGAATCATAAGCTCACCCTGCACTAAAGGCAGAAGAAGTGAGAATGAGTACATGCTATGTGTGTGACTATCATTAGGTCACATGTTTTGTTGGTCCCAGAATATGAATATTGTAAGACTCATCATTTCTGTCAGTCTGCTGTTTATTTTCTGTTTTACGTAATCTATGCATTTGCATTATAAAGCCCAGGACAATTTGGCACATAGTCAGTTTAAAAAAAATGTGCATAGCATCACTTCTCTGATAGTGTTACCAGTATCTGTCCACCCATACAGTATTAGCTGCCAGTGAGATAGTCACGGGTTCATTTGGTTTATTTTGTATTTATTATACAGGAAAACTTCATGTGCTAAACCCCTTAATTAAGCACAAAAATACATTTTTTTTTAAATTGCGATGTCTTGTGCAGTTAAAGAATGGGGCAGTGGTTGACATCCTTACATTTTCCCTGTATTAAGGAAATCAGTTTGAATCAAAATGGTAACATAGACTCCCGGCAGAAAAGGTAGTTGAAACAAAGCTGTTTCATGTCCTGCTGCTTTGTACTGGCCAGAGCTGTCAGCTTTTAGTACCAGATTTGATGTTAACAGCACTTAGGGATGTTTGACAATGGTTAAGCACCCTTCTAAGCATTGCTGGGGTTGGGTCTCGTGCCTGAGTTGCACTGAACCAGCAGGTAATTTAACCGATATCAGAGTATAGTCGTGGTGTGTCATGCACTATAGACTTGTAATAGAAAATATCAACTTGATGCAGAAGAACAAAGTTAAATTACTAGACTATCATGACCCATAGGATTAACAGCTATTTGTGCTAAAATATGTAAAGCGTTAATCTCTGATAAGATGGGTCTTACAGGGAAATAGACCACCAAGGGGTGTTGTGTGGCCTGACACTGCAGGCAGAGGATATCTACACCCCTGGAAGGTCTGTTATTTCCTTACTATATAGTAGCAGTGGTGCTTTAGTAGTTGTAAAACATGTTATTGTGTTATAAAGGATTTATTTTCATTATTATCTTTTTTCAAGGTGTGAAAAAAATTGTCACCAATCAAGGAATAGTAAATAAACAGATGGAAGTGATTTTCAAAACAATATTACTAGATTTCTGTTTTCCATACTTCCCCCTCTGTGCACCTTAACATCTCTGTTCAGTTTCTAGACACCTTTGATACAACTGTAGACTGCAGTACTTTTGAAGCTAGAGGTTAAGACACAAGCAGGGGAGTGATTAATCAGGCCTACATTAAATGTTTCATTGATAATTTAGAAATGAACCAGTTTATCCCAACAATATCAGCCTTAAGTTAACTGTATCACTGGTCCTTTTCTTAAATTAACAGCCTGAAAGTATTGTTTTTTTCATTTATATATTTGTTTTGCTGCTGGTGCAGTGTAACAAATCGATAATGGTCGGAACAGTTAGAACAACCATTTATACTCTGTACCTGCTATAAACTGCGGTGGTGGTGCTGCGGTAGCGTTCTCGCCTCACAGTAAGACGTTGTCCTGTTCAATTCTCAGCTAAAGTGTCTTCTGTGTGGAGACATGCGTGAATGGGCGTACCTTCATTGAAGGTTGTGCGTCAGGGCTGGCAACTCGGCACGTAAAAATTTACTGCCAATCATTAGCGGACCGGAGTTCCACTGTGGCGACCCCTAACCGGGAAAAGCCGAAAGACACAACAACAACCTGCTATAAGTTAGATTATAAGCTTTATAAACAAATACAAAATTTTCTTTAGCACAAACAAATAACAGCACCTTCTGCTTATGCAAGTGAGTATTTTCAGTAAACACAAACACCAGAATATTCTTTTCCAGCTCTCAAATTATCTTCTTCTTGTCTAATTAAACATGTACTGATCAAGGGTTGTTCATGTATGTTTGATGGTACAGATAGCATATTGTCAGCAATGGATTGCGTACATGCTTAAGAAGAAAATGTAGTCACATTTGTTACACAGCTGAGGCAGATCTTTCATTTTTGCCCTCAGAAACAGTCAGTGCTGCAGTGATAAGAGCATTAATTCCACCGTGCAAAATAAATCTTTAGATATTCTGTAGGTTGTAAGATGCTCATTCTATGTCAGACAGAAGATCGTGTCACTCTGCACCTGTTCTCGTCCATGATGGTGTGTGTGTGCATATGTGTTTAGCTAATTTACAATGACACATGCATGTTTGTATTGTAGGTTGTTTGTCTGTAGGTTTTTAATTGATGCTTACGAGTAAGTTACAGTCTTGCAGAATGTTTGCCTTTTCGGCTTTTCCCGGCTATGGGTCACCACAGCGGAACTCCGGTCCGCTAATGATTGGCAGTAGATTTTTATGGTGCCGAGTTGCCAGCCCGACGCCCAACCATCAGTGAAGGCACTCCCATTCACGCTTTTGGAGGCCACTCGACCGCGGGGAGGACATGCAGACTCCACACAGAAGGCACTCCAGCCAAGAATCGAACAGGAGAACCTCTTGCTGGGAGGCAACAACGCTACCACGGTGGCTTCTAAGTTACAGTATTGCAGAATATAACTTTGAATTTATAATGCTAAGACTGTAGTGTTTAAAAGTTTGATTTCATTTTGGAATGTGCTGCACGTAACTACAGGATTTTTATTTATATTTTTATGGGTGGGGGATATGGTTACTAAGTAGAAAAATGCTGAATTGATTTTTTTTCTGCTGACATGCAATTTTCTTGTAAACAGGAGCTATTGTTTTTTTAGGTGGAGTCTCCCTGCATAGTACCCCTTTAGACTTCAGAGCGTCCACTGGGAGGTTTGTTGTTTCATAAGCCCGTTTTCTAACAAGTATTAATGATTTTTCTTTTACATGGGGAATGCAAAATGTAAGACAATAATAAATTAAGTAAGAAGCTCCAACAGTAATGAAGTTACTGTGGAATAATGCCAATTTAATATGTCATGCAGGAGTTTGAGAGACCCCATGAAAAGTATTTATTTTCTTCTTTACATTCATGGCCATTTAAGCCACCACTAAAGAAAGATGAAATATAATAGCCAGATCTGATTTCTCTTACTTTTAACCATGTTCTCATACAGGATGACTTTGCCTTGAGTACACAGGTTATTGACAAAGGAGAGTCAGTCAGAGAATTAATAACAAAGCTTAAAATCAAAGGTCATTAGAATGATATCATTTCCTTACCCCCTGACCTATTACTGTGCCATTAAGTACACTGTCTCAGATGATGTTTTCTGTCTTTTCAGTCAGCACTGACAATGATTCTGCCTACCTACCACATTCAAAGGAGCATAAAATGTCTTAAATGCGACAACACTTTCTTCATACACGTATTCAAATTTCAAAACCAAGGTTTGCATGCACACTCAGTGGTTTACGTTTCTATGTAGTAACAGTACCACCTCAGTGATTGGCTCAAGACCCCTTTCTTCATTAAATAGTTCAGTAAGGCACAATGTGCTTTGCATATTCAGGACCGTTCCATTAATATGACATTGTAATAGGTTCATAGGTTCATAGGTTGGTACTAAGCTATCAGCCCTAGGGCCTATACAAGCCTAGCCATAACAATTCCCTGGCTATTTCTTGCCACACTATTTACTTCCCTGGACCCCTGTCTAGCAGGGTGACTGACGTGATTCCCGAGGTGAATTTCCTTTCTCCCATCCAATCATCAAGGTTCCTTTTGAAGAGGGCCAAAGAGGCACTCTGCTTGACATGTATGGGCAATCTATTCCAGAGTCTGGGGAGTCTCTTGGTCAGGAAACTATCCCTCTACCATGTTTTGTTTATTGTGATGACAAGGTTTAGATCCCTGGAGTGTGTGGCTCTGAGGGATTGGGATTTCTTTAAGTGTAGCATGTCCAACAGCTCTGGGTTTGACATGGCCTTGTATGTTAAGCAGAGATCGCCTCTGAGTAGACGATATGCGACAGAGTATAGCTGGAGTTTTTTAAGGCGGTCAGCGTAGGGCATCTGCTTTAGGCCTGTGATTCTTTTAGTGAGGTATTTCTGCGGCCTTTCCAGTTGTTGCAGATGTCTTGAGAGGTAAATACCAAACGGGGCGCTGTATTCTATAACGGGTCTAATGAGGGATGAGTACAGTGAGACAATGACCTCCTTTTTTCTGGATGAAAAGCCCTTAGTGATAAGGTGTGCCACATAGAAGGATTTCCTGACTGTTGTGGCAATGTGGTTATCGAAGGTGAGACCACTGTCCACCTGTGTCTTTAAATCTCTT
Source organism: Protopterus annectens (assembly GCF_019279795.1). Lineage (NCBI taxonomy): Eukaryota > Metazoa > Chordata > Ceratodontiformes > Protopteridae > Protopterus > Protopterus annectens. Next base: position 1,733,385,604 of record NC_056725.1, read on the forward strand.
ATCACACTTTCGGTGTTTAGTGTACTGCCACCTATATGGTAATTCCCGGATACATGTTTTTTCCCAAAGGGGATAACTATACATTTCTTGGCATTGAGCTTGAGCCCATGGCTCTGACACCAAACATCTGTTTCTGTAAGGCCCTTTTGTAGAGTATCCACATAATTTGGGGATTCAATAATGGCTCCCATTTTGCAGTCATCTGCAAACTTTGTTAGCCAGAGTCCCTTAGTGTTGGCCTGTACTTCAGAGAAGTAGATGCCAAACGAGAGTGGCCCCAGGACTGAACCCTGAGGTACTCCACTTGTCACTTGTCTGGAGCTGGATCTGGAGTTGGCTACTTTTACAGTGTGGGTTCTATCAGTAAGCCAGTTAGCAACCCGTTGGGTGACGTAGGAATTAATGCACAGCTTAGTAAGTTTATCTATGATTCCAGAGTGGGGGATGGTGTCAAAGGCCTTGGCAAGGTCTAGATAGGCTGTGTGGACCACCTTACCCTTGTCCATGGCTCTGGAGACTGATTCGAAGAAGTCAATCAGGTTCAGGAGACAAGATCGGTCCTTCATGAACCCTCAGGCAATCTGAGGTTCATGGCTCAGTCCCAGTGCTCTCCATTTAACTGTCCATTCCATCTTAAGATATTTAAAATAATTAGAAGTTACCCACTACAAAACACAGCTCACACCTTAGATGGGTGCAGGGGGCAGCACTGATGATGCCAGCAGAGAGTTCCATGTAGGTTTCATGCTTAGCAGACCTTGATATGTGCAATGAGTCTGGTAGTGTTAAAAGATAAGGGCATTATGCAAAAGGTCTACAGTTTGGGGTATAAAAAATCTGCAGGATGGAGACTGAAAATGATGAAACATTATATCATGCCATTGCTGTCTTATTGGGATTCTCATGGGACTTTGCAGATGTATAGAAGGACCTCAGTGAAATCCACAAATAAGGTCTTTAAGTGTAGTGTGGTTTTAATAAATGAGAGCTTGAAGAACAAGCAGTTCAGACACCCTGGCAATCATTAGACATATGCTGCTTATTAGATAAGCTGTAAGTAAGCAGATAATTAAACTAGAATGCTTGATGAGTGTACATATCAGCTGTGATGAAGAAGTCTGCAGGACGGAACTTTCTGAAGTGCAGGTTTATTGAAACTTAAGTGTCCCTGCGTTAATTTATTTCTATTTCATCTGGATGACTGTGACCTATTTGTTCTACTATGTAATCCTGGGTATTACTGCAGCCATATTTTGCTAGACGCCTTTATAACACTTTGGAAGCTGTCTAAATTGTGAGTATTGATGGAGTCACTGTACAGTATAACCCACTCTGTCCAAATGTGTTGACCTGCATTTAATTGTTGCGGGGATTTCCCACTGCCTAGATAAACTGGACAGTCAGATAATCAAAGTTTGGATACATGGGCTCTGCTGCATTCTCATTACATGTTGCTGACATTCTCACTGAGGTAGCCCAAATATCGAGAAGTCATATATAGCTGGGTGGACTAGATTTCACATTTGTGTGAGACTAAGGGAATACTTTCCATTTCCTATCTAATGTTTAGATGTTACAGTACTTCTCAGACTTGTTTAAACAAGACCCCATCTTACTCTTCTATAAAGGTACACTTTGCAGCCATTTCTGTCTCTCCTACAGGATACAACAGTTTCAGCTAATACATGACAGGCTAAGTGTAAAAGTACTCTCCATCTCAAGACTCAGACCACTTATGCCCTTAGTCTGAGACCTGGATTTTTTCACAGAGAAGCTATGGATCACAAATGCATCTCATTTACCTAGTCTGAGATGTGAATGTTGTCACAGAGAAGCTAACTTTGTTTCCATTTGAACCTGATAATTCACCTGAAGTAAAATATTTATCTTGGAAGATTATTTTCCATAGTTGTTGAATTGCAGCGTCCCTGGGATGTTATATTGCCTTTCACAAAAACAGGGTATCTTTGAAGACAAACCTTTCCTGCATTTCCTTGATGCTTTCTGAATTTTCTCTTAGTCCATCCATTACTGGCTTTCTACACAGTCATAAAAAAGGACATTACCATAAAAACGCACAGATAATTTAAGATGTTTTACTAATAGATCCAAGGACTTCAGGCAAACTGACCAGTTATTTGTTCTCATTATACTGCTGGGACAGGGAAGATCAATTTTTAAGCAAATCCTTTGTAGGTGCTGGCCAGCTGCATCACTTCCTGTTATAACAGATGTGATAAGACCCTGACTGGGTGAGTCAGGACTTATTTGACCAAAGCACCTACTACTACTGCAGCAGCCTTCCTTAAAAAAACATGTCTGTTCAGATCATTTGTGAAGCTGCTACGTGAACTTGCATTTTCACTTTCTGTATGCCTTACAGTCTGAATGCCCAACCTAGACATAGGGCTGACTGTGCCATACTAGTATCACAAAGGATTCCAAAACCTTCCATTCATGGCCTCTGTCAGGGCCCTCACACTACCTGTTATCATCTCTCATTAATCTTATGAATGCACTTTGCATTGATGTTAAGGATGAATGTAGTACTACTGTGCGAGGGTACCAAATATAACTGAGGATGTTCTGATAGAAGGATCCCTGCTGCAGTACAACCACCCTTTCCATTGGAACTTCCAAGCAATCAAAATGATGCTTTTTTGTTGTAATTTTATGATAGGGGTGGAGTTTATTGAGTTAGAGTAACCCCTTATTAATTCTTATAAGTACTAACAGCAATAATATTTGCTAGTAACATCACTCCCCTGATAGTCTACAAAGAATGGAAGATGGTGTGAGGTATACTCACCTTTGACAGACTACCTGTGGATGTCCACAGAGTGGGGTGTAAATTTATAACTGATTGCAATGCCAAGATATTCTCCATATCTGGCAGGAAGAGTGGCATCTAGCTATGGCTAATTCCATGCATATTATGAATGGTTTGCAGCAGTGGTACTTCTGTTTGAATATCCATGGTTATGATGTGCATACCCACACAATATCCGTGGTTATGATGTGCATACCCACGCAATGTCCGTGGTTATGATGAGCATGCCCACACAATATCTGTGGTTATGATATGCATACCCACAGAATATCCATGGTTATGATGAGCATACCCACACAATATCTGTGGTTATGATATGCATACCCACACAATATCCATGGTTATGATGAACATACCCACACAACATCTGTGGTTATGATGAGCATACCCACATAACTATACTTTCTAACTTATTTTTCATTTTATATGATATTCCTAGAGTTTAACACAATGTGGGTTAATGTTTTTTGTAATCAGCCAGGGGGTGGTTAAATGGTTGGAAATAAATTGTAAGACTATGGCTAGACAGTCACTCATCAAAAATTTAAATTTAAGTCATTACAGTTAAACAGTTTGGTTAGGAAAATACAGAAAAAAATGAAGTATGTAAATTAGTTTAACTTAGAAGAAGACTGAAAAGATGAGCATGTTAGGTCAGTAAACAGAAAATTAGCTGATTATATGAGTGGGCCTTTACATGAAAAGACTATCGGATCTAAGAGTACTGACTGGTCATTTTCCATAATGACTAGTTGTATTTTATTTTATTTTATTTTATTTAAGCAAGCCAAGGACCTTTTCAAATATGACTGTTAAATGTAATAGCAAAACCATAGGATAATTGGAACAATTACGATGAGCAGCAACAATTAAAGTTTACAAAAGCATATAGCTCAGCATTTTGTTGTTATTATCTGCATTGTCAGGTGTCTTAACAGGAAGTACACTTGCCTTTGGTGCTGAAGGCTGTGAGTTCTATTCCCTCACCAGGTAGATCGGTTGCTGACACTGCAGTGCAGAATAAGTGTTATGCTCTACTCCTGAGTGTGCCATCCTTCTGATGAGACATTAAACCGAGGCCCCATGTGCTTTGATTTGGTGGTAGATCAGATGGATGTAAAAGAGTCCACAGCATCTATCAAAAAGAGAAGGGGAAATTCCCTGATGCCGTGGTCAAATTTCCTGTAGTACTGTAAATAGGTATCCCCTGAAAGTAGATACTAGCCTAGTGGGACTAACTTGGTCCAGCAAAGGATAAACATTGTTGGAATAGTACTAATTGTAGAAACAGCCCAACTGAATTGAGTATGTCAAACAGAAAGACCCTTTCATTTTGTCATTAAGTATGCAAGTGACTGATTAGTTCCTAAGGGTAGATACCAGCTTGTCAGCTAGTAGTAAGGTTGACTTGGTTGACAGTTGTAAGAGACCTTATGTTAAATGAAAGGGAATTTAAAACTTATGGCCCCCAGTATAAGAAAGCTTCAGTGAAGCTTTGTAAGGAATGTGCAAGGGAGAGTATTGAAAAATGATTTGCTTGGAAGGATCTAAGGCTATAGGGATAGGTTCTGAGTTTGGGATGGGACCCTAAGGAAGAACATTGGCTGTGAAAGAGAATCAATTAAAGTATTAAGATGCAGCGACTGGTTGATGAATCAGCAGATTGTATTAAGCATAACCTAAAGCTTGTTGTAATTGTTTGATAATGCATCTGTTATGAGGATAATTTGTACTTTGTAATCAGAGCAAGTATGTCCTTATCACTGGCATATGCTATAAGCCCTAGAACTTACCATTGGTGTATGCTATAAGCCCTAGAACTTACTACTGGCATATGCTACAAGCCCTAAATCTTACCATTGGCATATGCTACAAGCTCTAGGACTTACCACTGGCTTATGCTGCAAACCCCAGAACTTAACATTGGCATATGCTACAAGCCCTAGAACTTACCATTGGCATATGATACAAGCCCTAGGATTCACCATTGGCATATACTACAAGCCCTAGGACTTACCACTGGTGTATGCTACAAGCCCTAGAACTTACCATTGGCATATGCTACAAGCCCTAGGACTCACCATTGGCATATACTACAAGCCCTAGAACTTACCACTGGTGTATGCTACAAGCCCTAGAACTTACCATTGGCATATACTACAAGCCCTAGGACTTACCACTGGTGTATGCTACAAGCCCTAGGACCTACCACTGGCATATGCTATAAACCCTAGAACTTACCATTGGCATATGCTACAAGCCCTAGGACTTACCATTGGTGCATGCTGCATGCCCTAGAACTTACCATTGAGATATGCTACAAACCATTGAAGTGGTGAGGCTTTGGAGCAAGAGGATGAACTATTAGGTTTTCCTGAAACAGATTCTGGCCATCAGCTAGAAGGTAATATGCTGATCAAAAAGTAATTTATTTATACTATGTCACAGAGCATTGGAATACCAATAGTGATGGTGTTCCAGTGTGGCTCTGAAGGACATAAGACATACACTTGGTGGTCCTGATAGTCATAGTTGTCATACAGATGAAAGCAAACAACACATTTTCTTGAGGTATGACTTGAGAGAGGAAGTAATGACTGAGGGTGGAGAACTGGAGGGCCAGGGTACTGAAGCATCACATAGAACAAGGCAGGGCTGGGAGAGTGATTTATATAAATAAAGTACAGCACTGGGCCAAGGCACCATGAAGAACACAAAGGCTGAGGTCTGTGACTGAGAGAGCAGGTCCCTACTCTAACCTTGAGGTGCCATCCACTAAGATAGCTACTGATAACATTTTAGGGTGGTGGATAACAATTTGTAAATTATGGGTGCACATAGAAGATTTTTAATTCTTTTATTAACTTCATACATTGCACAGTGCATGGGTACACATAAAGTTATGAAAAAGAAAATGGGCACATAAAATTTAAGTCTGAGGTGCTGCAACAAATAAAAATGCCTGTGTTAAATCAGTAAAGACTGTCCCTCGGACGTTGCCATGGTCAGTAGCATGGGACAAATGTTTGCAAGGTAGAAAGAGATAGTTAAGGTACTAAGAAATTTCCAAAAAACATACTTGTGAAAGCTGACAAGGCAAAAGATTGATGTGTTATAAGCTAAGAGGAAATGGTGCATTCATATACATTTGAGGGTGGGAAAATGAGTGTGGGTGGGAAGTCATTATAAAGTGAGATGCGGTGTGTACTTATGTTTGAGAAGTGGAGGAGTACTTGTGGATGTTTTGCATGGGTCAGGAAAAAATCCAGTGAAAAATACCAGGGTGATAATAAACATTGGATATGAATACTGATGAAGATGTTGCAGGTTGTAAGACACTAAAAAGTGAGCTCACAACAGCCAGTTCCTCCAAAGTTCGTACTTTTTCTAGTCAAGTATTCATTTCTAGAAGAGAAACTTTCTGAAGGCAGAAGGATGAGGTGCACTTCTTTAAGTACAATGTAATTGTAAATATTGATTTGGCAGTCTAATCTTAAAGTACAATTTAATTGTGAATATTGATTTGACAGTCTAAGTCTTACAGTTGACTCAGGATTTTAAATTATTAATTTTTAATTGATCATATATGTCAGAACAGTTAGAGATGATGTGACTGTCAACCTCTGCTTTGGAAGAGAAAGTGACCTATACCTCTCAACTGTACAGATTTTCGAAGAATGTCCAGATTTTTGGCTCATATTTTTTTCCTGCTTCTCATAAAATTTGTGGTTTTCTGGCAAATTGCTGGGATGATCTGAGGACTGAAGTCAGTAAATAATGACATACATTTGAGTTTCAGACTTCAAATCCTTCAGAAAATGTATGTTAAAACAAACCCTGTTACTCTAGCAACTTTCTAAGTTTATAAGAGCAATATTTAAAATATGTCCCTATATTTAAGCCTCTGTCCCTCATTTTCTCGGGCTTTGTCCAGATTTCCTGCACTAAGAGGTTGAGAGGTATGAAGTTGTTAACTTATGTTTTGACTTTTCTCCTGAAGTCTTTAGGGCTCTTTTGTAGCCATGACTTGTGTGCTTTAAAGTAGGAGGTTTTGACTCATCACATTTTCATTGCAAAATTCTTGCTAGGATGAGTGGGAGCTGAGTATTTTCAAGGAATAACAGTTCCTTTTTAACAAGAACTATTTATCTTACCTTAACATTTATCCAAGGTGCAGCATGAGAGTTTATTTGTATGTTAATTCTAAGGCAGTACTCATCCTGTGTGGATAATAGTGGAAGAAAGCTTAGTAGGTTTTATTGACAAGTGTTGGTTGGAGTCTCTTTGTATTATAACACAGGCCAGGTCAACATGAAGTATTTCCGCTAGCAATGAGATCTTGTTTCTGTGCCTAAAGGATCTGAAAGAGCCAATGGATCCAAAGCTTTTGGGGTCTTTAGCAGGGAAGGATGTAGTGATTTTATAAGGATCACTGAAGAATGATGACTGTACCAAAAGAATGCTGAAGTTATACGGTGTGTTGGTAAGGACCCACTCTGTAACAGAGTGCACTTGCTGCTTTGTTCTATGTTTAGTGTATCAAGGGTGTATTTGGTTTCGTTTGTGGTTCTACAATTCCAATGAAGTGTAAGGTTTGCTGGAAGTGGTAGATTATTACCGTTCTTCTTCCTGCTGACTGATTTAGTAAGTTCCTTAACAAATTCACAAGTTGTGTGTGTGTGTATATGTGTTTGAGCGCGCGCATGCGTGTGTGTGTGTCTGTGTCTGTGTGTGTAAGTGATGTAAATGGCTTCAGTAATAAGTTTTAGATCTGTGCTTATTAAGCAAGAAACAGATAACCCCACTGGGGTCTTTTGTAAGGTAAGTAATGTAAGAATGTACCTTGCAGGAAGAAGCAGAATACTGCCATCATTCCTCATACCAGGTTTTAAAGAAAGCTGAAAGAGTGCTATGATGACTGGTAGGGGATGTCAGGTACTTTTAAGCACTATTTACTTCTGATGCTGTCAGCAGTGAAAATAAGTTATAGATAGGCCACTGCATTTACTTGGAGCTTTCTTAGAAGCATAGAAAGGTTCTAGTTTAAGTTTGATGTCCTCGGCACGTAAGTAATGGCAAGAAATGTGTCTTCCAAGAAAACTAGTAGGGAGGTAGATTATATCTTTAGTCTGAGATTATATGATAATATGGTGCTTGCCATGATGTAATGTGAGCATTATTAATATGGCATGGCTAGACCATAAAACAAATATGTTAAGTTGACACTGGGAAATGGATATATATGTTTAGGAAGAAGGCAGCTGTACGTTTTGTACAAGTGTTGCACCTGTTGCAGGATAGGGTGATGTATTACAATGGAAAGCAATATGTATGAATGTTGACATAAGTGTGATCGTAGCAGTTTTAGGAGAGAGTTGGATAATTTTGCTACACATGCCTCTCAACCTCTTAGCACAGTAAATTTAGACAAATCGAAAAATAATGGGATGGGGAGGCAAAAGCCAAAAATCTGTGTCAGATTTTAATTATTGCTTTTATAAACCTAGAAAGTTTTTAAAATAACAGGTTTTGTATTAGTATACATTTTCTGAAGGGTATAAAGTCTTAAACTCAAATATCTGTTGTAATTTATTTACCTTGTTCTTCAATAATTTGCTAGAAAACCATACATTTTATGAGAAACACACCAAAAATATGAAACAAAAATCTAGACATTTTGTGAAAGTTGTGATGATAGGAGGGTACTGCCAAGCATGCTAGGAGAAATAGGGCAGTGGATTTGTAACATATGCCAGCACAGCTAGCTGGAATTTTGTAATTAATTATATGTCATTTGTATATCAAACATTTGTAGAGGTGCCTGTGCTGAAATGTATTTGTGAGGTTTGTTTGTGTTAAAATGTATCAACAATGTGCCCTGCTGAAGGAGAAGAGATGTACATGCATTACTGTAACTGTTTAAATGTATACATTGTAACATCTTATACTAGAAGAGAAGAGGTTGATCTTAATCCTCCGGACTTTGCAAAATATTCTTGAAATTAAATTACTTTATGGGTTAAGCCATAAAGATGTTATCCCACAGTTTTGAAGGGAGCCAGAGATACAATGTCTATGCTACAGAATAGGTTGCAGCATCTGTAGGAAGGGTGAAATGGTTTTATGACTTCCAGCAGCTGCACCACATCTGAGCAAAGCTCTATCTGTGTATTGTAATACATAGGTGCTAAATCCTGGTAGCTTCTAATGATGGGTGGTAGTGCAGGAAATAGAGTTAGATGAACAGATGTATGTCATGCCATTCTTTACAGAAGTAATGTTTTAACATCAGAGGAGACTGAAGTCTCACCAACATTCTGTATTCTGTTTTAGATATGACAACAAGGAACACTCACCCATCTTGCCTTGCTCTAGTCAGTAAATAGGAACAATAATTATTTTAGTAAATCAGGAATAAATAGTGAGATTGGCTAAATACTGTTTTTCTATAAGTGTGTGAAACTTTCCATCAGTGTTATTTTTAATATTCCCTGTGGCTGAAACTCTGTTTGCTGTAAGTAGATATTTAGCATTTTCTTGTTCTTTTATTATTAAATATATCTAAGCTTTTCAGTGTGGCGGGTCCTTTTTCGAAAATACTTAGGCTTTGAGAGTACTTGCACATACTTATTTGGTGATAACTCTGGTCACTCCTGAAAGTCTGGTTGTTTGGTCAACATTACCATTTGTATTAATATTAATTTCACTCAGTATAATTGGATACCCTTTTAAGAGCCTTATAGTAACTGACTGGTGGCAGTGAAACTACCCTTATAGTCTGGGCAAAGCTGGTAGAGCAGGTAGTCTGTGCCAGCCTTTCCCAGAGGTGTGTGTGTGTGTGTGTGTGTGTGTGTGTGTGTGTGTGTGTGTGTGTGTGTGTGTGTGTGTGTAAATTAAATCTCAAAGAGTGTGTGTGTCAGCTACATGTGGCAGGGACATGAAGCACTGTTTTCACAGTGAGGGTGCTGGAGAATTTGGCTTAGACACTTGGCTGAGAACCTAACCCTACAGCTGTACCAGTGGGGAGTCTTACTGGTGACCTTGAGAGAGACAGATAGAGATACCCAGACCCGGGCTGAGTGTGTTCTCTGTGTGCTCTTAAGGGAAATTGTGCTTGATGCAGAGAGGTCTGTATGTGAAAATACTGAGTGTATTCATTTGTATTCCAAGCGAACATCCCTCTCCAGTGTCAAGTGGTGAGAATTCAGGCTCCTTGATTACTTGCCTAGAATGGGGACATCACAGAAATCTTCACAGTTGAGAGGTATGGCTTCTTGGAACGGCATATTGAAAATCTATTTGTAATACAATAGCAATATCAGCATATGCATGTCCTTCACTCTAGGGAACTGTCTTTTGGCATTTTTCCCTTCAGGAATAATGGCCTAACACAGTGGTTGTTACCCCAAAATAATTAACTAAATGTCAAGTTGATGAGGCCAGCTTTGTTATTTTGCAGTAGCATGTGCAATAAACAATGTCTGAGCCCCCATCTATTTAAATCAGCAGTGTTTTATTTTTTTAAATCCTGACTTCATTATGTAACATACCAGTGCTTGTTATCTCATGTAGAAAGGAATCCTGCTGTGGGGCTGCACTCCTGCGGTTTCCCTGTGACCTATATGTGGTTGACATGGCAGTTTTATAACACTTGAATACAATAAAATACACTTTTGTATTCACTTAGCAGTCTTCTGTGTAATTTGTGCCTTTTCTGTTTATTTTCACCTTCACTTTTCATGATCTGTACCATACCCAGTAGTTTGGTCATGGAGCTTTTTAGCAAATGGGTTTGTCTGCTTGTAAAACATTGATAACTATCTCTTCCTTATTTCTGCTTTATTTTCAGTTCTATTGTAAACCATATTTTTTTATCTAGATTGGTTTGGTTGATGTGCATATTTTTTTTTTTATTTAGACTGGTTTGGTTGATCTGCATATATAAATTATATTGTCTGGTTTGATCCTTTTATAGTCAACCAAGCATTCCCATGCACAGATATTTACAGCACTCTCCTTTCTACTTTCAAAATGATAATCAAATCACAGGTATAAGAACCACTCAGCAAACTAGGCTGTACCTGTGAGACAACACACTATACCATTCATCCAGAAATATTAAATCTGGGAGCCAATGGCTATGTTCCCCTATTACATTCATATTCAGCCTTTCCTTAACAATACAGGCTATTCCTCAAATTTTTAACTCATTAACACCTATGTGATGTGGAATGTCACACCTCTAGCAGCCTATACACATCTTGCATTCCAGAGCATTTTCTGAAAAATAAACTTAAAAAGCATAAGATAAACAAATGTAAATATTTTGTGAACAATAAACAGTATTAAAATTGTACAAATAGCAATGTTATCAGTAAGAAGTATCCTTTACAATGATAGTATATTCATAGTATTTCCATAAATACTACAATATATTAAAATGCACACAAAACCCAAATTATTTTTTTGCAATATTTTCATAAAAAAGTGGCTTCTTGGAAGGGCATATTGAAAATCTACTATTTGTAATACAATAGCAATATCAGCATATGCATGTCCTTCACTCTAGGGAATCATCCTCCCTTTGGAAACTGTACAACCTAGACATATAGACCATTTTTGTTAACCGGACATACACTTTGATATAACAACAAGAAATTCCTCTGAGTGCATGTTTATAGAGATATTTATAGAAATATGAAACATATGCGTAGTTGTGTAATTATCAATGTAAATAAGTCTAGATATTGCTCAAGATGTGTAACTTACAGTGCAAATTTCAACGATTGTTTTCTTCAACAACATGTAGGGTTTCAGCTGATATCATGTGACAGGTTGTAAGTCACTTGGTTTTTGAAGTATTAAATACATATGGAAATATTTATTTTAATAATTACTAGCAAACTACTAGCAATATCTCAGGTATATTCTAAAATAAAAGGACCCTGACAATGAATTTTCCTGTCTCCCACCATGACATTTCACACCTTACCCCTCAGTATCACGTAGGGGTCTGGGTATGAACATATGAATATAAACATGAAAATATGAATAATAAGTGACAGGGTTGAATTTCTCTGCTGCAGATCCTGGATTAATAGTCTTAGTGTCATTTTGTTAATAACTTCTTGCCCTGTCAAATACTGCCTATTATTTGCTGGTAAGTCACTTGGTTAAAGAAGTCAGACCCCCCCAAAAAAGGTATACAGAAAATTGCTATAGGTTTGTATGTCCTCTGTATCTCATTATCGAACAGTTGCTAACTTCTGCCCACTCACCAACATTCTGGAAAAACTGGTCTACAGCCAAATTGGAATACATAACTTAACATGACATTCTTACAAGCAATCGAAATGAAGTAAAAGTGAATGGGGTAGTAGTTAAAAACAAGTTTTTTGTAACTGTAATTCAGCCAGTATTATTTACGCGGCCTTTTGTTTGCAATGCAAATGTTTTTACATGGGAAAAACTCAGAGAAAATGTAAAGAACGTATTTATGAGCATACCCTTGATATCAGGACGCAAAACACAAATAATGCATTGGCAAAACATGCCCTTAACTGTCCAGGGCACAATTTTGGGTTTATGGTCTGAATATGGTTACTAAAAATGTGGACCTTGGAATGATTTAATAGAATTAAAAGAATTTAGAAGGCAGATTAGGATGAACGCCAGTATTTATCCTGGTTTAAATGATAGCTTGTCTTATTACCAGTGTTGTAAGACTTCGTTCTTATGTAGTTTAATTGGTTGTCTGTTTATTTCTTATTAATTTACTTATTTATTTTGCAACACCTATGTCTTTAAGAAAGTTATTTTAACTGGGAAAGAAGCTGTTTGGTTTGTATATGTCATGGGAAAGAAGCTGTTTGGTTTGTATATGTCATGTGATGTATTTTGGAGGGATATTTAAATGATTTTTTTGCACTATGTAATTTCTGAGGAAGTGTTTGCTACATTCTGATGAAAGTGCCCAGTTTTATTAAAATCACTTTTGTATTTTAACAACTCAGGATGTATTACAAAATCTCCAGTTTGCTGACCATGTAAGGAAGACAGGTCATTGCCATCAATGTACACACAGAACTAAATATGGTCTCTCAGCCATAATATTGTAATTATATCATAATTCCAGATTATTTCAATCACCGAGAAGCAAAATACAAAGATTCCTAAATCTTGCCAGTCAGAGGAATGTCTCCAAATCACCATATCCATCGTAGGCTAGAGCATAATTTTTAATAAATACTGCAACTTATTGACTTCAAAATGAGAGATATTCCCACCCTTAAAATGTAAACTCTTTCAGAGGGAGCTATCTTTCATTCTTCACAATAGTGATGGACTACTGTTTGCCTGGCCACCTTTCATCCTTATAGAAACTAAAACATTTTTCCAAATTAGCTCCCACAATCTGGTACAGTGTTTCACAGGAGATAAGGAATCTACGTCACCTGGAGATCTTTAAAAAGAAACTTAACTCTCATCTAGTTAACCTAAATAGATACACCTGTTTCCATGATGGTGGCTAACATCTGTATTTACTCCTCCCACTTCTTTTGGCTATCACTTCTGATGTCAGTTCTGCCACCCTTAGTCAATTCCTAAGGAGACACGAGGTGTCTTTAATTTATCCACCTTCTTCTGGTTGTAGTTCTACTGCCTCACATTCCTCTAACAAATCCATAAACCACTAATTCTCTGCTTTCATTTCACCTTCTAGTTTCTGAGTGCAAATCCCAGGGTTAGCTACTTGTAGCACATGGGCACTGAATTAACTCATTGCTTAGCTTTGTCATGTTATTCCTTTATTTTCACATAAGGAGTTAGTGCACTGTAGACTGTTAATTTTAAGATGGCTGTTTGTATACTGCAGAACTTATATAAGTTGCTCTTCCTGTTGTACTTGTTTAATGAGTCTGTCTACATTCAGTTGGTCCAAGATGTATATTTGAGTTACTACATTATTACATGCTGTTTTTTTCTGTTCAGAGGCTTCCCCAAGTACTAGGTGAATAGAATTCTCCTTAAGCTTTATCATAGTTTATATTATGTATTTAATTCTGTACATTACTTTACATATTTCAATTGATTGTATTTACCAGATGTTTAATTTGCTATATTGCTACATATATTTTAAATTGATCTTTATGTCTTGACTGATTGTATTCCCCAATTTGATGTTTATATTTCTGTTTTGCTCCACATTTTTAGTTTATTTGTATGATACGAAATGTTTGTATTTATCATTTTGGCCCAGGTCATGACTGAAAAGGCAGGTCAATTTTACTTAGCCGGTTAACAAAAGTAAGTAGTATTTTTACGGTATATTATGTTTGCTGAGGTACCTGTGCCTGTTGATATTTTATCTCCTGTTATTGTATCCTTACTTTTATTTATGGGTTCTTCACGCTATCTTCTTTATTTAAGGTGTAGCCTTTTTATTCATTTTTGTCTTTTACTGTTTTTTATCTCATCTTTGTCAGCACTGAGTCATTTACTTTATATATGCTCTCTGTTTCTGCCTTACTGCCATTCTCTATCTTGCTGACTTGTTTTATGGATTGTCATTTGAGTTTTGGCTTCTGCATACCTTCACCAAAATGTATGTTCTTTTTGCACTTTAGACATTTTACCTAGTACTGGGCACTCCTATGGCTTTAATACCCACCACACTACCTGAACTAAATTTTATTATTCTTTTTGCCACCTCTTTCTTTGCTTTTTTTGTTTGTTTTTTTTTTCTGTCTCAGTTACATTTCATTTCATTTCATCGTTTGCCTGTCTTTTGGCTTCTATTTTTATTTATTTATTTTTGTGTTTACATTCTTCAACCTTTTTGTAAGGTTTTTTGATATGCCAAGAGTTCAGTTTGGTAGTTTGTCGACAGTCATTTGGGCTTATCTAATATTTTCTTCCTTACCTTCCCATTACTGTGCAACTGCAGTATCCAAGTTTGGATCTCAGTGTGGACATCTGTAACTTCAAAGTTTTTAACTAATGCAATTTGTGTAGTGCAATGCTACCGTGTCGATTCATCCTCCCTTTGTTTGGCACTTCTGAGTTTGCATATCTCATGGCCCATTTTTCTCATGCTTAAAACAGCAAATTAGTATGTATTTCATATTTGGATATGATTTCTGAGTGTAGTTTATTTTTATTTATTATTTACATGTTTTGTAATTATGTTATTGCAGTCTGACTTTTGTTGTTCTCAGTGTATTTTTTTATTTTAAATGCCAATATTTAAACACCAAATTTTAAATAAATAATTAAAATTGTTGAGCATTTTTTCTGGTCTCAGTATTGACCTGCATATGTTACACACTTGTCCTCAAGACACGTGTAAAACCAATGGCTTAATTTGTTGTCTCTAAAAATCAGAAGCAGGGCTAGGATGGGCTGAAGGAAATAAGTTGTTAGGGGGCTTGATTGGCAGATCAGTGTTTTTTGCTCTCACATCATTTTTCTTTTTCTTGTTCATTTATTTAACCTGCAATTAAAGTAATTCTTCTCACCCTACTGACTTTACACATGCTGCTCTCCTGCCTTATAATTTCAGCTCCTCCTCTTCTAATACCACACGCACCTTATCCATCTTTTCCTTGTTTAATTTCTCTTATTTCCCCTTAAATTTCCTTTTACTCTTAATTTCTCCCGTCTCCCAGATCTGCTGCACTTATCACCTCTAACAAAGACTTATTTCTCATTCTTTCCTCCTCCGTATCCACTCAATGCTGCCCTCTGACATTTGCTTTATGAGTGAGTAATAAACTCACTTATAACATGTCAGCAAACTTCAGTACTACATGATATTTTATTTATCTTGTTTTACTGATGGTATATGTATATTATTCTGTGTGTGATATGTGTATTAATATTTGTATTAATCTTTATATTTATAGTATATTGTAATATGATGTCAGATGTAGCTTCTGTTTTACATTTGTGAAGCTTTTCTCCTTAGATGCCACTGTAAACAGATAAAATTATCTAGTCAGAATTCCCTGTAAGCAAATGCCAATACATAAATAAATGAAAGCGTGACACAGAACTATCACTCCCACTTAGGAGAGAAGGAAGGAGCACCAGATCACAGAACGGACCTCTTTTTTTTTTACTTGCTTGCTATTCAACTTAGCGTCGAGGGGTACCAGATGAGCCATCCACTGCTCCGCTAAACATACCTCGGGCAAGATTAATCCAAAGGACATCCCAAAGTTGAAATAAATCAGATGGTTGTGTTACCAGGAAAGTGTCTTTGATACCAAGCTAGATGTGACCTTACTTATTTGGAATCTTATCGGCCTAGAATGGGCCCATTCTACACATAGAATATATACAGAAAATAGAAACAGATGCAGTAACCCGAGTAAAGCCAAATCACTCCTTAATCTACAGGAATTCTGTGGCCAGTGCAGTCATCACATTCACATATGCTGAAATTACCTAAACCAACCAGTCTGGTTTATTCAATACTGAAATGATGACTAGGGTTGTCAAATTGTGAAGAAACACTTCTGCCTGCCTTGGTGGAGTATAAATAAGAAAATATCTGCAAGATTTGCTGTCCCCAGAACATATTCAGAGGAAATGATCACCACCTTAGGGAGCATGAACCATTAAATACTCAGATCTAAAACAGATGGCCACTTGCCCACTAAAAATATTTTGTCTGCGGCTCAGGATAATGTAGATAAAACCAATATGGCAGTAGAGAACTAGGTGCCAAAGTGTTCATGAAGCTGGGTCTTGGATCGTAGTTGTAAATTTGAAGTCACTAATATACAAGAAATCTGATATTATGCCAGGCTTGTTGCAGATCAACTTTGCATCACCCATCAAGATCCTAGGCAATGCTTTTGGACTAGATGACCTAGTTTTTGGCTTAGGTTGATAAACAGATGCTCTGGGTAATACTTACAGATGAGGACCCATTTTTGAAAGCTTCTCTCCATCGTGGTCATAGGTCATCCTCATATGTATCTACTTACCTTATTTATGGTGCACACCTACAGTTTTTGCCCTTTAACCCATCGTAAGTCCTTTGGCTATCTTAAACCGTCTTAAATATTGACTGGAATTTCTGGAGACTGGAACGTGAGGAGAGCTTAAGGAAATGCCTGCCCTAATAACTTATTCCAGATGAAATGTTTTAAAAGCCTTGTACAACAGTTAATGGAAGATACTTCTTTACTAAACACATTTAGAAAACATAAAGTATAGTGGCTGAGTCACTACTTCGCCAAACAGGTTTGTTAACTAACTATATTTGAAATAAATCATAAAACAGAATTGTAGTTAAATAGAAAACATTCACCAATTCAATGCAGTAATGTAAAGTCTGTGGCATTAATGTCCAGCATACTAAACAATCCCCAGCTGTTGAAAACAGTTATGTAAATTCAAGAAAACACTTATATTTACAGTTTTGACATACATTAGGGTTACTACTTTATAATTGACAGTAGTGTCAGTTTATTACTGACATCATTTTGATAGTAATGGATGAGACATTTTCAGTAATCTCAAGACAGAGGTTACAGTGTATTCAGACAGAATTAAAGACATGCATATTCATTAATTTCCTGCAGTGTCAGTTTTTATTTTGCGAATTTTGAATCACCATTTCCTTGCAAAAGAAATAAATCAGACTGGCTAAAAAATAAGTCAAGTAAGTCCATATAAGTCCAAACTAGAATAAATAGAAAAACATAGGACAAGATACCAATGTACATGTTAAACTGCATACTCCCAAAAGAGCTGGTAAGTTGAATGTCTGACAGTAGTTTAAAAAAATGATGACATCATAAATGGCTGGTTATGGTGACATCAGAGACTCAGAGTAACCTGACCTCCACAGACCTGTTCTAATATTAATTCCATAGTCAGAGAGGTGATAGCGGTATACCAACAGATGGCCATACTTTTTTTTCAAACTCTTTACCCCTATTGCCTCTCAACCATAAGATCCTCTCTCAGTCACCCAACACATTAATTCCCAACTGGGTGAAAGATAACTAAGAGGGATCATCATCCAGGCAACCATCAGGGGTGGCTTGAACATTTTTATGGTTTTCTCCATATACCTGTAAGCACAGTGCTAGGGATCAAAGTGCAGTGGGCTGTCATTAAAGGATTTCCCCTAACTTCCTCAAGGAGTCCTTTATGGCACATTATGTTTGCTGAGGTCCCTGTGCCTCTCTCCTGTAACTTGAGAGGTGGTCTCTCCAGACTCCACCAGGGATATATTCTTCTGAGTGCATGCAAACCCCTCTCTAACCCTCTGAGAAAGGTGAGCTGGCCAGGCTCCCTCACATCTCCCCCTCCCTCTACTAATTGCACCCTGGTTACCTAGGGGACAGTGAGGGGCTACATCCCTGTGTGTCACAGAGCCAGGCTAACACCAGTTAATACTTGCTGCAGTACCGGTTTTTGTATTGTCATACTCGTATCCTGACTCAGCCAAAGACCAATGGAGTCGGTTTTTGTATTGTCATACTCGTATCCTGACTCAGCCAAAGACCAATGGAGCCGGTTTTTGTATTGTCATACTGGCATCCCGACTCAACCAAAGACCAGTGGAGTCGGTGTTTGTATTGTCATACTGGTATCCTGACTCAGCCAAAGACCAGTGGAGTCGGTTTTTGTATTGTCATACTCGTATCCTGACTCAGCCAAAGACCAGTGGAGTCGGTTTTTGTATTGTCATACTCGTATCCTGACTCAGCCAAAGACCGGTGGAGTCGGTTTTTGTATTGTCATGCTCGTATACTGACTCAGCCAAAGACCAGTGGAGACGGTTTTGTATTGTCGTACTCGTATCCTGACTCAGCC
Source organism: Protopterus annectens (assembly GCF_019279795.1). Classification (NCBI taxonomy): domain Eukaryota; kingdom Metazoa; phylum Chordata; order Ceratodontiformes; family Protopteridae; genus Protopterus; species Protopterus annectens. The sequence goes on from NC_056725.1 coordinate 1,733,404,271, forward strand.
AAAGACCAGTGGAGTCGGTTTTTGTATTGTCATACTCGTATCCTGACTCAGCCAAAGACCAGTGGAGTCGGTTTTTGTATTGTCATACTCGTATCCTGACTCAGCCAAAGACCAGTGGAGTCGGTTTTGTATTGTCATACTCGTATCCTGACTCAGCCAAAGACCAGTGGAGTAAATAATGATAATACAGTTCCTGACAAATATGTCATACCATACTTCTCAACCTTTTAGTGCAAGAAATCTGGACGTAGCCTGACATAATGGGGGGACAAAGGGCCAAAAATAAGGGCATGTGTTTTCTGAAGGATATGAAGTCTGAAACTCAAATGTATGTCATTATCTAGTGACTTAAGTCCTCAGTTCATCACAGTGATTTGCGAGAAAAGCACACATTTTATGAGGAGCACACCAAAAATATGAAGCAAAAATCTGGACATTTTGCGCATATCCTAGGGTGAGTGAGTTTGTGTGTGTGTGTGTGTGTGTGTGTGTGTGTGTGTGTGTGTGTGTGTGTGTGTGTGTGTGTGTGTGTGTGTGTGTGTGTGTATGTGCATGTGAGACTAACAAAAAGATAGTGTTTAACAAGGTTCACTCAAAGAGGTACAGGACCAAGGCAGATATCAGAACTGACGACAGCTTTCAAAGGGTCAGAACATCTTTTTTTTAAGACGACACTTTCTTATCCAAAGGTGTCATCTTAAAAAAAAATATTTAAAAAAGTAAAGAATGTTTCCTTCATTTTTGATGTCTTCCCTGCTGTGGTTTGTCTTTTCTAATTTGTGTGAACTTTTGAATGCTACATTTTTCAAACTTATTAGTATCCCCCCAACACCCACACACACATATACAAACATACACTGTCTCATCCTGTGCACAGCTTATCTACAAAATGTTTGTCTGGAATTGTACTATTTTGATTTAGTCAGTTAGTCTTTCAAACATATGTATTTCATTTCTTATTGACCTGCATTAGTGAAGTACTGCTACCTCATATTCTGTACACTTAAGACATTCCCCATTCTGTTTTTTTAGTAGTCTTACTTCACTTAAATTTCATGCAGAAAGGTCAAGTTATTTGTTATGAATGTACAGAGCACCTCTCTGTACCTACATTTGTAACATTATTTTGTGTTGCTCCTTTATCAGACTGATATAATGACTCATTTCACCAGTGAATGACTAAGCAAGGAGTGTCATAGGTACTAAGAAGTATCACAGATACTAAGGAGTGTCATAAATACTAAGGCACATCTCAGGTACTAAGGAGTGTAATATATACTAAGGCATGACATAGGTACTAAGGAGTATCACAGGTACTAATGTGTATCACAGGTACTGAGGAGTATTACTGGTACTAAGGAGTGTCATAGATACTAAGGCATATGACAGGTACTAAGGCACATCACAGGTAATAAGGAGTATCACAGGTATTAAAGAGTATTACAGGTACTAAAGAGTGTCATAGATACTAAGGCGTATCACAGGTACTAAGGAGTGTCATAGATACTAAGGCATATGATAGCTACTAAGGAGGTATCATACGTACTAAGGTGTATCACAGGTACATAGGTTCATAGGTTCATAGGTTGGTACTAGGCTATCAGCCCTAGGGCCTATACAAGCCTAGCCATAACAATTCCCTGGCTATTTCTTCCCACACTATTTACTTCCCGGGACCCCTGTCTAGCAGGGCGACTGATGTGATCCCCGGGGTGAATTTCCTTTCTCCCATCCAATCATCAATGTTCCTTTTGAAGAGGGCCAAAGAGACACTCTGCTTGACATGTATGGGCAATCTATTCCAGAGTCTGGGGAGTCTCTGGGTCAGGAACCTATCCCTCCAACATGTTTTGTTTATTGTGATGACAAGGTTTAGATCCCTGGAGCATGTGGCTCTGAGGGATTGGGATTTCTTTAAGTGTAGCATGTCCAACAGCTCTGGGTTTGACATGGCCTTGTATGTTATGCAGAGATCGCCTCTGAGTAAACGATATGCGACAGAGTATAGCTGGAGTTTTTTAAGGCGGTCAGCGTAGGGCATCTGCTTTAGGCCTGTGATTCTTTTAGTGAGGTATTTCTGCGGCCTTTTCAGTTGTTGCAGATGTCTTGAGAGGTACATACAAAACGGGCCGTTGCATTCTATAATGGGTCTAATGAGGGATGAGTACAGTGGGACAATGACCTCCTTTTTTCTGGATGAAAAGCCCTTAGTGAAGAGGTATGCCACACAGAAGGATTTCCTGACTGTTGTGGCGATGTGGTTATCGAAGGTGAGACCACTATCCACCTGTGTCCCTAAGTCTCTTATCACACTTTCGGTGTTTAGTGTACTGCCACCTATGTGGTAATTCACGGGTATATGTTTTTTCCCAAAGGGGATAACTATGCGTTTCTTGGCATTGAGGTTGAGCCCATGGCTCTGGCACCAAGCATCTGTTTCTATAAGGCCGTTTAGTAGAGTATCCACATCATTTGGGGATTCAATAATGGCTCCCAGTTTGCAGTCATCTGCGAACTTTGTTAGCCAGAGTCCCTTAGTGTTGGCCTGTACTTCAGAGAAGTAGATGCCAAACAAGAGCGGTCCCAGGACTGAACCCTGAGGTACTCTACTTGTCACTTGTCTGGTGCTGAATTTGGCGTCACTACTTTTACAGTGTGGGTTCTACCAGTAAGCCAGTTAGCAACCCATTGGGTGACGTAGGGATTAATGTCCAGCTTAGTAAGTTTATCTATGATTCCAGAGTGGGGGATGGTGTCAAAGGCCTTGGCAAGGTCTAGAAAGGCTGTGTGGAATACCTTACCCTTGTCCATGGCTCTGGAGACTGATTCAAAGAAGTCAGTCAGGTTCAGGAGACAAGATTGGCCCTTCACAACCCCAAACTGGGTGGGGTCCAGTGTTTGAAGGTTGCCAATGTCTTTGTTTATAAGTTCCATGATAATACGCTCCATGGCCTTGCAGATAAGGCTTGTCAGACTGATGGGACGGTAGAAGGTACTGAGGAGTATCACAGGTACTAAGGAGTGTTATAGATACTAAGGTGTATGATAGGTATTAAGGAGCATCATAGGTACTAAGGTGTATCAAAGGTACTGAGGAGTATCGCAGGTACTAAGGAGTGTTATAGATACTAAGGTGTATCACAGGTCCTAAGGAGTGTCATAAATACTAAGGTGTATGATAAGTACTGAGGAGTATCATAGGTACTAAGGCACATCGCAGGTACTGCGGTGTATCACAGGTAATAATGAGTGTCAAAGGTACTGCTGCCAGTTCTTATACATTTTCATTATGCTTGAATTTAGCTGTCTGGCTTATAATTATGTTAATTGTCAGCATATTGTTTAATTGTTGGGATTATTTTATTGGCATAGTACATATCCCCAGTCTAAACACCGGGTGCCTTTTTAGGCTGACTAGGCCTCACATCGTAACTAGCCATCTACAATATCTTTTTCCCAGAAGTGCAGTTATGGGGTAGCTTATTTCTACCCATAGTAAGAGAGTGAAGAGTAGCAGAAACCATTGCTTCTGTAACGTAAGGCAGTCTCTGTGATACGGGACAAAGACGACCTGATGTTATTGTCAGAGGATCTTGTGACGTAAGCAGGGAGGGAGACTAGAAATGATTAAGGAAAAAAAGGCATTATGAAATACAACAGCTGGCCTAGCTTGGTTATAAAAAAGATGAATCTAGTAGGGAGCAGAAAATGTTACTGACATAAGTACTTTTGTTTAGCATTTCAAAAAGGAGGTGCTGTTTGGTGCTATGTTGTACTTCTTAAAGAGGGTTGTAGATGTGGTAATTACTAGGGTTGGCTAAGGAAGTTTGTTCATCAGAGTATCTGTTCTAGGGCCAGATGGCACTCATTTGAGGCTGATAAAAAAAGGGGTGGAAGAACTGTCAAGATCCTTATTGCGTCTGTTTTATAATTCATTTCAGGGAGGCATGGAAAGCAATCCTTCAGTTCATCTAGCAAACTCAGAGAAGACATACTTGGCTATGCAACACTGAGGCTGACCTTGGTGCACCATTCAAGTATAGGAATCTGTCATCATTTGTTGTCTTTACACAAAGATCATTTCAGAGGGCTTGAAATCATTTTAGAAAAAAATAATAAAAATAATAAAGGACCTCTACCATATGTAAGTTTAGGTTATGGTACAGTGCCAACAATCTAATAGGAATCACTTAAATTGCAGTGAGTAACAAACTGCAGTAAACACCTGGTAAATGTAAACTATAGCTGCTTAAGTAAAATGTGCTGCAGACAGGTTTAGAGTAAAAGCAAGGAAGAGGAGGATTGATTCTGCAGCTGTAGGCTAAATATTGTCGAAGCCACTACACGTATTCAAAGCATTTCTGGAAGGAATTGTGATTAGATCAGTTTATTGCTAGTGTTGTGAAATTTTCTTTAAACAATTAACATTTCTCCTTTCTCATGAAAGCCAAAGAATTTAGGGTTAAATTGTTAAATCAGTGTTTGAGACTGTGGAAATATTTATTTATTTTTTAATGGAATTAGGCATTTAGTGTAGTAAAATGCTCTTATTTTATATGACGTGTTACCGTTTTATTTGATATATATCATTAGAGCACTTAAGTACCATTTAAAAACTAGCTAACACCACCTATGTAATTATATAGTTCTTCATTTAGGGACCTCATTTTGCATTAATGCTGAACCTTTTCCCAGTGCATATGTTTCTGCTGTCTTTACAGAGACAGCAAATTCTGAATTAGAACCTACCACCCCAGAAGTCTTGTGCTTCTCTTCAGTGTCAAGAATTGCCAAACGTTTTATTCTTGCTTTACAGGCTACTTACATGACACCTCCTAATATTGTTTAGTTTCATTCACACACTTTAAATATGCACTTTAAACCATGTATAAAGACATTTTAAATGTGTACTTAATTAAAAATATTCTGTAGATAATCCCGATTTTTTTTTTGCCCCAAGTCACCTGTATCCGAGTAGCTGCCCTTATTTTTCTGTCTGAGAGAACCACTGGCTGACATTGGTGCAGGTACTCTAGAAGGACTCTGGCTGACCAAGTTCGCTGATGACTACAAGCTAGGAGCCATTACCAACTCCCCAAGTGATGCAGACATCCTACAAAAGGGCCTCTCTGAGACCAATGACTGGTGTCGGAACCATGGCCTAAAGCTTAACGCCAAAAAATGTGTTATCATCCCCTTTGGAAAAAACTCAGTTCCTACAAATTACCATGTTGATGGGAGCCCACTGAACACTGAAGGGGCCATAAGAGATCTGGGCACCCAGGTCGCCAGCCACCTCACCTTCGACCACCACATTGCCACTGTGGTCAGAAAGTCCTTCTACATGGCACATCTTATAACCAAAGGTTTCACATCCATGAAAAAAGAAGTCATCATCCCTCTCTGCTCATCCCGCATTAGACCAATCATCGAATATAATGCCCCATCTGGCATGTACCTGACCAGTCTACAACAACAGCGTGAGAGGCCACAAAACTACCTCACAAAGAGGATCCAAGGCCTTAAACACATGTCCTACAGACTCAAGAAACTTAAGCTGTTCTTGGTCTCTTATCGTCTACTTAGAGGTGATCTCTGCTTGACTTACAAAGCCATGTCCGACCCAGCCCTACTTGAAATGCTACACCTAAAGAAATCCCAATCCCGACGTGCCACACGCTCCAGAGATCACAACCTCATTACCACAATTAACAGAACATGCTGGAGGGACAGGTTCATCTCCTAAAGACTGCCAATACTCTGGAATAAGATTCCCATTCATATCAAGCAGAGCACCTCATTGGCCCTCTTCAAGAGAAATCTTGACGAGTGGATGGGTAACAGAAAGTTCACCCCAGGGATCACTCCAGTTGCCCTACTGAATAAGGGCACTGTGAACTAACATCGGGTGGCACTATGCCTGGGCAATTTTTTTGGGATAGGCTTGTAAAGGCTCCAGGGTCATTAGCCTAGTACACACCTATGAACATATATATATATATATATATATATATATATATAAAATGTGCTTGTTTTTGTAAATATTTTATAATGTATTTTAATCTCTGCCCCAGGCTACTGCTGGTTCTCATCTAAGAGTTTATGTGTCCATGCACCCCTGTTACCAGAGAACATGTATAGTTATCCCTTAAACCCATTTGCCCAAAGCTAAGTTCTAGCCTTCAACATGGGATGCTGTTGGACAGGACTCTTCACACTCCTTCATTTCAAGACAGGTAATCTAGCTATAGCCAGTGCCAATCAACTTCATGGCTGGCTCCTGCAGCATTCAAGCTTGCTAGTAGAATCTGGATTACTGGTATTTCAGGTAGGGTTTTATCCTTCTGCATTATTACTCATAGTAGGATTCTGTTCCTAATGGAGAATGTGAGCAATAATAGTACCTTCCTATTGGCAGTAAAGTATTTATAGCTTATGTGTGTTAAGGCCGAGGAACACAAAATTTATTTTATTGTATTTGACATTTGTTAACTGGGTTAGTCTGGCTGAGTAAAGCCCTTTTTCAGCAGAGACCCGAGGAGAAAAGCTCCAATAGTACAGTACATAAAACACAATATAACAGAACAATGGTTGCTATAGAAAAACGTGTATATAATTATAAAAGTATAACAGAAAATAACTTCATCAGTTGTTACCTGTGAATAGACACTGTAAGATGAGCACAGTACATGTAAATAAGAGAGAAATTTCAGAGACAAAAATAGCATACTGGGCATGTACATACATGTTGTAGATAGTAAAAAATAGGCACAGTTATAAACAAAAATAGGAAGATGATTACAGTAGGAGATCATAAGACAGTAAACAGTAAGGAAGAGTCAGAGAAATATGAAGAGTAGCAAAATGGTAGAGACAAACAGAGAGAAAAGGTAATATGGTGTAAACTCAGTATAGTGGAGAGAAAATGAGAAGCAGAGAAAATAAGTATTTGGTATAAAAAAACAGTGGAGAAAAAAAATCCAGATAGGAAATCAGTCATAGGAGTACTATGGTAGCTGATTGAGATGACTACAGTCTATTAGGAAGATAGCTTATGTTGGTTTGTGACAGAGACATGACCATGATTTACGGAGGTAATCTTTCATTGCTATTTTAAAGGTCATAGGGTTGGTGATGCATCTGACATTATGAGGTAATTTATTAAAAGCATTTGTTATGGAATAGGGGTATTAGTACTTTTCCAATGTTTTTACTGGGCTTATAAACTTGCACTAGGTTCTTTTGAGAGCTACGAAGAGAGTGTTTGGGAGTATAGGGCTGGATGAGGATGGAGAGAGAGGGACAGGAAGATGGTAGATGTAAGACTGAATGAGCCATGAGAAATTGGGGTACTACAGTTTGCTGATGGAATTCTAGCCACTGTAGATTTCGTAGGGTGATGCAGTGATGAGTCCAGTAAGGAAGGTTGGAGGCAAATTGGGCAATTTTGTTATAGGTAAGTTCTAGTTTAGTGAGAAGATTAGATTGGAGATGTGTGAGAATAGGGGCTGCATAGAGGAGTGTAGGGAGTAGGAAGGCTTGCATGAGGGAGAGTCTGGAAGCATTTGTGAGGTATTTGTTGTGTCTGTATAACAGGCCTAGATTTTGATGGGTCTTATTAATGCACTGTTGAGTGTGGAGACTGAACTTTAGATGGTCATCGATAATAACACCTAGGAGTTTGGTGTGGGGTTTAGTAGAGATGATAGTATTATTGAGAGAGGACACAGAAAATGAAGTTTTGTGATGCTGAAGGGTTGTAGGCAGAAACAGGAGAAGTTTAGTTTTTTTTGGGTTCAGTAGTAATTGGTGGGAAGTAAGCCATCTTTCGACAGAGTAGAGAGATTCTTGGGTGAGGGTATGAAGTTGTGTGATACTGACAGAGCAGGAGATGATTGTGGAATCATCAGCATATTGAATTACGGCAGAGAGAGGACAAGAAGTGTGTAGGTCATTAATAAAGATGTTACAAAGTAGGGGACCAAGGATGGAGCTTTGGGGGACCCCAATTTGTACTGGTAGAATGGAGAGAAGTGAGATTGCTATTTCACAGTCTGGAATCTATTTGAGAGTTAGCTGGAGAACCAAAACATAGCAGAGTCAGAGAGGTTAAGAGAAGCAAGTTTGGATAGAAGTACGCTATGTGAAACAGTATCAAAGACTTTGGATAGATTAGGAAATAGGTTGGAAACTAATTTATTGTTGTCATGAGCTGTTGCGATAGTATTTGTGAAGGATGTTAGAGCAGTAGCAGTGCTGTGCTTTGGGCGAAAACCATGTTGTATGGGGATCAGGAGATTTTCTTGGAGAAAGTGATCAAGGAGCTGTTTATGGATAAACTTTTCTTGTATTTTATATGGGAAAGAGGCTAAAAATAGGTCTGAAATTAGAGGGGTTAGTAGTATTACTATCTTTATGCAGGGGTATAATATAGCATTTTTTCAAGGTGTCAGGCACAGAGTTTTCCTTAATAGATCTGTTGATTAATATAGAGGTAGGAAAAGCAATAGAGTTAGCAGCCATTTTTAGGAATTGCGGAGGTAAGTTGGCAACTGATGGAGAGCATGTTTTAAGTTTGGACAGAAGGGATTTGATGTAGGCTGTGGGGACAGGTTTAAGAGAGAAAATGGGAGAAATGGTAGAAGTAGGTGGTGCAGGGTTGGTGATTTTATTATTGGTAAGGTTTCGGATAGAGTCGATGAAGAAGGAATTTAGGAGTGTAGCTCTATCAGAGGAAGAGCTGTTTGGGCAGGGATTAGGGATAGGATGGACACCTGGGATGCAACAATTTATTAATAGATTGTCAGAATGTTTGGGGGTTGGAATGTGGATTATTGAGGGGTATATGAAAAAAGTGTTTGTCAAGGGTGACCTTTCTTTTGGTTAAATTACGCAGTTCTCTATAGGTATGAAGATCAGTGCTGGATTTGGATTTGTTCCATTTTTTCCATGCACTCTCTCTCTTACTCATAAGGGTCTGGGTGGCTTGTGTGAGCCAGGGCCAACTGAGCTTTGGTTCTTATTTTTCTGACAGGGGCAAATGAATTTAGTATGCGTAGGAAGATGTTATGTGGACCTAATAAAGTCTTGTGTATCTTGTGGCAGATGTCATCTTGTTGTTTCACTGTGGTGTGCCAATTTCTGGATGCCTAGGAAGATGTTGTTAAAGGCTAGAACATCATTCTCAAGGGAGATATTGTGGAGGAAGGACTAATTAATTGAAGAGAGCAGACTGTTGAAAGTATCAAGATTAAAGTTTGAGAGTTTGCAGCAATCTTTGTAATGTTGAGGTTTGTGTAGTTGTGGAGAGTGTCTAATTATGTAGGTGGGATGGTGATCACTAAGGGTATGAGGTAGAGTGGAGGGATTGTGGTACAGATTGGGAATGGAGGTGACGACCCAGTCTAGAGTGGGGCTAAAGTTGCTGGGTTTTTTAATCGGGTAAGGTTTGAGATCATTTTGGAGAAATCAAAGAGTTTAATGGAGGAGTTAGGACAGTCAGTGTTAAGAGCATTCCAGTCAATGTTTGTATCTCCCAAGACAACAGTTTCATAGGAGATGTTTTGAGAGATCCAAGAGAGAAAGTGTTCTAAGATAGGGATGTTGTTACCAGGGGGAATAAATGGAAGCAGTAGCTATTTTCTTTTGAGTGTTTATTTGACAGTTGGCTATGAGGATTTCAGCTGGGTGAAAGTCTGAGGAAGTGATAGACAGAGGGAGTAAGGAGAGCTGGTTGGAACAGAGAATAGCAACACTTCCACCTTTTTAACTCGATCATGCTGTAAGCTGTTATAACCTGGTAGAAGTATTTTGGTATCAGATATATGAGACTTGAGACAGGTTTCAGAGAGACAAAGAATAACAGGGGGTGTGTGAAGACACCCAGATATGGAAAGGGGAAATTTTGTTCATGATACTTAATATTCATAGATATTATAGTTAGATTATTTGAGGATGTGGATGTGGGAATGTGAGAAGAGGTATTGGGTGTCGTGTTATGGAGGTGTGAGGAGTAAGCTGGGAGAGAGGAAAAGTGGTTGGGCACAGGGTTTGGATGTATGTCACCAGATATAAGGAGGTTAAGCATGAGTTTTCTGAGGTAAGTAAAGAGGTTAATTTGGGGATAATTTCTTGTTTTAGCTGTGAGAGGAGATATAGGCAGAAGGGAAATCTTAAATTTGTGTAAGGAAGAGTTAGTATACAGAGAGAGAGATGGGGAAATAGAGCTAGAATGCATGGCAGAGTGGGTAGCTAGGGGAAATAGAGCTAGAATGCATGGCAGAGTGGGTAGCTAGGGGAGAGGTAATAGTAGGTGTGGAGTTTTTGAGAGGGAGAGTGCCTTCATAAGAGGTAGTAATGCTAGCTAAAAAAGAATCGGTGTGGTAAAGTTAATGAGAAGGATGATGTTTGTAACCTGTGGATTAAGAACTGACATGATGTGGGTGGCTTAGAGATATGGCAGATAGGTTCAAACTGAATGTATTTGACACTAGATGTTAGGGGAGTAATTGAGTGTCAGAAAAAGTAATGTAGTTGGTTAATTGAAGTAAGAATGAAGTGATTGTTGATTGGAGAGTGTTGCAGAAAGTTGAGGGGAGGTAGGGGTGTGGCTAAAGAGGTATGATATAAAGCAAATGAAAGTGGGGGTGGGTGGGAATGGTGGTAGGGTAGGGGAGCGACGTGAGTCAGAGTGTGTAGAACCAGGTATCAGACAGCCAGGAATCTGCAGAAAACAATCAGCAAAAGGTACAGTTTCACCAAAACAGAATGTCTGAAGTCAGGAAGCCAATGGTCAAATGGGGGAGGGGAGAATCAATGTACAGAAAGCAAAAAGGCTATAGAATAAAAACAAGGTTAGGGAGGGAGATGGGTTTGTCGTGACAAGATAGGGATTTCAGCAGGAAGTTGGAGTAAAATGATAAGTTTAAATATGGGGAGATAAAGATGTTAGTAGTGAAGATAGAGTTGGAGGAAGGGATACAGTTAATAGAGTAAGATGATACAGAAGGACGGGGACATGCAGAGTGACTGCAAGTAGTGGGTAAAACTAAGTCAGCCTAGGAAAGGAGCAAGAGAGGCAAGATAATTAAAAACAAAGAATAGGGAGGAGGTGAAATACTAATGCTGCGGAGACCAGGGTGAGAGAAAGGGGGAGGCTAGGAGAGAGAAAAAATAGAGATTAAGGAACAGTTGTTTGAACTGGGGAAGGGAGGGTTTGGGTGTGGAGGTGTGCTTAACAATTAGCAATAATTTATATCAACTTGTATAGGTACAGGGTAAGATTTTAATAGAATAACATACATAAAGCTTCTGATTAGTATATGCTGATGACAGTGTTGGACTGGATAGTGGCAGTTCTCTGTTTCAAACCAGGTACAGGGAAGTTCAGTACTGAAGTTTAATGCAGCAGTACATGCCTAGAAAAGGAAGAGGAACAGCAGATTAAAATAAAGCAATCAGTGAGCATTCTGATTGTTCTTATTATTCTGAAAATACTGAATCACCTAGAAAGACTCATACTGACAAATTTCACGAAGGACAAGAACTTGGAAATGGTGATAGGAAATAACAATTACTTATCCTGTCACCACAGGGAGACATTTAGACGTGTTTAAAGAATGCTGGGCAGTATTATCAGTGACACATAGACACAGAAAGGGAGTCTGTACTGTAGTTAAATTAACTTTGATATTTCTGTGCATAAACTATGATTTATAATGACATATCTCTCAACTGTCCAGATTCTCTCAGAATGTCCAGTTTTGGTTCATATTTTTAGTCTGTTCCTCATAAAATTTGTGGTTTGCTGGCAAATCATTGGGATGATCTGAGGATTGAAGTCACTAAATAATGATATACATTTAACTTTCAAACTTCAAATCCTTCAGAATATGTATGTTAAACCCTGTTACTTTAGCAACTTTCTAAATTTATAGGAGCAATAATTAAAATCTGTCCCTATTTTTGGCTATTTGTCCACCCAATTTGTCAGGCTTTGTCCAGATTTCTTGCATAAAGAGTTTGAGAGGTATGGTAATATTGTGGTTTGTTCTTAAAGTAGCAAACAAGAGATGGTGCTGAGGAGAATTAATGAAATCCAGTGTAGTAGGATCTGTGAGTGATGTCCAAAGAATTTGTTTCCTGTAGGAGAAGTTGAGGAGTGGTGATTAAGAAAGGTAATTATTTATAGGGTTGTAGCAAGGAAGGGGAGCAGGACAATAAAACTACTTTTATTTTATATATTGACCAACTGGAGATGTTCACTGAAATGATTGTAGAAAGTATTTCCTCAAAGAAAAGACATTTGCAAATAGAATGACCTCTTGAAAGTGGTATCCTGACTGAGTCTGTGGAGGATTTTGCAAATTATTATAAAGATAGTAGTTGTAAGGATAGGAAATTGAAAGGAAAGATAGCTTTCTGGAGTGAAGCAAAAGAATTAACCCCTTTAGGCTGCTAAGGTGATAGCTTGCATTTTACTGGACCCTAGAAAAATGCATTGCAGCATGTCTCAAATGGAAACCATATGAAAGTGCTGTATACAACTCTTGAAGCCAGTGAAGTTATATCCATTAAATACTCATTAAATATATCAAGTTCTTTTGAAAGAGATAATGCCTAATTGATTTGTATGCTTCTGTAAATTATGTTGGGAAATAATTACTTTTTATGTAATAAAAACTATTTTCAACAATTAGGTACAGTGGAGCTGGGCTATAATGGCCACAACATTCTCTAATTTGGTATTAGCTCAGTAGGAAAGATCTTTTTTTCTGTTTTTTTTTTGTTAGGAATGTGTGGTTTTGATTTTTTAAATATACGCTTATATATGTGTATATATATATATATATATATATATATATATATATATATATATTTATACTTATATATGGATCTACTTCACTTACCCAAAAAAAAAAACACATTGCTGACATTCACTTCACCAAGACGAATACACCAACATCCGAAACACTGATATTCAGACCAGAGGCAAGTAACCTCTTGGTGTCTCAAAATAAAACAAGCAAAACTAAACCCACCCATGTGGAGGGCTTTGCTCCCCACACCCCTCTGACTAAATATACCAACTTCGAGATCGCACTATCACAGGGGTAAGGGGTAAAGTTCACCAGGATGGCGAAGGGGTTACTTACCTCGGTTTGGAATGTCAGTGTTATGGATGTCGGTCTTCTGGTTTGTTGGTGTATTCGTCTCTGTGAAGTGAATGTCGACAATGTGGTTTTTCAGGTAAGTAAAGTAGACCCATATATATACACATACATATACTTTTTTCCTGATATGGATGTGTAATGAAAATCAGTTATATAAAAAGAATTCTAAAGCTCTTTACGGTGACATATTTAATGGGTATCCACTCACAGTAGTGCTGTCACTATACTACATCTTTTTTAATGGTTCTTATGATGTTTCTTATTATTATATATTTTTGTATTTCAGCTAAGCTAAATATGTTTTAGCTGAAGATATCAAATTGTTTAAGCAACAGTATTACAGTCTGTTTTGCAAAAAAAAGCGTACATTTTTGGACATTACACAGTGTTATAATGATCAGAAGCATAGTTTTGAGTTTTAAGATATTTGGGAAACTTATGTGAATTCAAAAATTACATCAGTATAATGTTATTAATGGGTAGTTTGTTAGGCTTTCAAGGTTTAGATCTGCAGAAAAAAAACTTTATTGCAAAAATATAGATAATCAAATATTTTTGGAAAGAGGATACAGAATACTTTCTAAAATTGCTATTTAAGTACAAGATAGGAGAAGGTCTATATTTCCTCTGATTTTAAATAGATGTGAAAATAATGATGTTGCTGTCTTTAACAAAAAATGTCATAAGTTCATAAATTAAGTAATAGTGTTCTAACCATACAGCCGCCAAGGAACACTTGTATACTGAATGCCATAGTCAAAAACTTGACCACCAACCTATGAGCCTAAAAATGTCAAACATTTTGCTGATTTAGTTGATAGTGAAATCCTATTCCATAGCTGTGTAATTTTAGGAATTCTATAAATATTTCTTCACCTAGATCTTGTTATTATGTTTACGAGTCTTAGAACTTACATTAACTTCCATGTCCAACAGTGCTTGAAATATATTATTTTTGAAAATCTTAAATGCAGATATAAACTTGCCACAAATATATGTATAATGTAGTGAATACAAATTCATCAATCTTGATTTTAACAGTTAATATTTTATTTGTCAAACTTCATTTGAAACTGCTCAGTACCGCTTAACTGAATAGCACTATACATACAAAAACATTATTATCATCAAGTATTGGCCTTACATGTACTTTATATAATGCATGTAGACAGTTCTCATCCTTCGGTGTAATATTTTTGAGTATAAATCCCATTTGCTTCAGTGCTTTATTCCTCATTATTTAAATATGTGTCTCAAATGAAAAATGTCATTGTTATACTTAGATCTTTGTAACTATTAACTTCAGCCAGTATAAAAAAAGAGAGTCACTTGCTTTTTGATATGTGGTTTCCCATAATATATGATCTAGCCATACTGAACTGTTAGCATGTATTGTTTGCCTAAATTCCAATTTGTAACTTATATTAATTAATACTTGCATAATTATCCTTGTTCATTATGCAACCGATTTTACAATCGGCTGCATATATAAAGGAATTGTTCTAAATAATATATTAAACAGAATGAGGTAATACATTGAAAGCCATTGCTAGATCCAAGTAAATTACATCACACCTCATTCCTTCATCAAAGGCTTTCATTATTTTATTGTAAAAACCCATGAGGTTTGTAAGAGTCAATTGGTCTTTAATAAGGCCATATTGGAAAATGTCCAATAATGCAAAATTATTCTCTTTATGGAGGATGTCAGTAAGACATCTCTCAAAACATTTTCCCAAAATGGATGTAAGGCTCACTAGTCTATAGTTTCTTACATCTTGATTATTATTCTGTTTGAAAGTCACCGTAGATTCTTTCTATACTTTTGGAACTATTTCCAGTGTTAATAAATCATTAAAATAAAACAAAAATGTGCTCAAGTATGTTCTTAAAATTCAGTAATATCACTGCTGGGATGTTATCAGGACCCATAGAAGTAGATTTTTTTAATTTTAAAAAGAGCTATAATCAACATTTTATGAGTTTGCCATAATAATATGGAGTCAATAAGCTCAAGATTTACAATAGGAATATGAGATCCATTGACATTGTACAGATAATTATTGAAATACCTATTGAATGTTTCACCAGTTATCTTAGGGTTCTTAGGATAACATTTGTTTGAATATATTCACGTTGATTCTTATTATTAATATACTTTATTTTTAAAGAACTTTTTATTATTGGAATCAAAAGACAACTTATTTTCATAATTGATTTTTCATATTTAATCAAAGATTTCAGCTCCTACTGCAATTATGTAATTGTATTTTATTACATTAATTAGGATGGTTCTCATATCTAAACTATCATCTTTTCTGTTTTCTTTGTATATTTTTATAATGTAAAAATGTCCCAGAAAAGAAAATATATTGTCAGTTTAGCTGATTTATAAGTGATTGACACCACAACTCAATCTCTCATCAAATGATTTTGTTATTTCATCATAAAATCCTGTGAAGTATCAACACTAGTATATAAACTCTGTTGCAAAAATTTATATCCTACCTAGAACTCTTTAACAAAAGCCCTTGGGAGGGTATCCTCCTGAGGTCCTAAGCATCTTATAGTTGGCTATAACCTTCTATAGCTAATTCCCATACAATCTCTCTCACACTGTAAATATTGTAAATAGCTTTTGACTTTGTGTGAATTTGTTAAAATGTATCTTCACAATATTTTTCCACTATGGGTAATATTGCTCATGCTTTGTATTATTTGATATGTATTTGTAATTGTACTTTTATTTTTATTGGACTGCTATCTTTACTGTAATCTGTTTCATGGAGTTTTTTCTCCCTGGGCATAGTGGACTTCCTGGTACTCAAACTGGAAATAAAATAAAAATAAATAAATATCCAGATTATTTTCCAAATTTGTACCAATTAATCTTTTTATTATTCATGCAAGTGACTGATAATCAATAAATCCGTAATTGTAACTTTTTGTAATAAGTTTACTTTTAGTCATCATAAGAAAGATTAATCACCACTGAGAAGTGGTCAGAAGACCCTAATGGTAAGGACACACATACTTTATTTAATCATATAAAGTATATCTGTGACCATGGTAGGAAATGATATTAATACGCTCCTTAGCATAACAACTAATAGAAGTTAGTGTTCCAGTTAGTGCACGGGCAGTTAAAATCACCCAATAAAATGATGTTCTTCACATTCAAAACTATATCCAGTTCATACAAAAATCCCCAATGTTTATTGGAATCCATGGTAGGTGACCTATCATAATGAACAATAATGGGTACTGCACTTCTTACAATATCATTCAGTTATTCAGCAATCACTCAGTTGTTCATTAATTTTCACAAACATAGAGTTAATGGAATCAGACACCCTTCATTAGGGATGCCAGCAACAACCTGCTCAGCAGCCCAGAGGACATCAAAAATAGATGGAAAGAGTATTTCCAGCAGCTTCTGAATGAAGAAAAACCCACAGAAGCTGCACTGCCCCATAAGCAGCCTACGATGGGAGAAGAAGAGGAACCCACCCTAAAAGAAGTAAGAACAGCACTAAGGAAGTTGAAGTCAAGGAAAGCAGCAGGCTCAGATGAGGTCACAGCAGATATGATAAAGATGCTGGGTGAGATGGGGGACAAATGGCTCCTGAGGGTACTTAATAGCAGTATAGACAGAAAGGCGTATCCCAGATGACTGGAGAATAAGCATTCTCGTGCCAGTGTACAAGAATAAAGGGGACATCCACAACTGTGGGCAGTGCAGAGGCATCAAACTCCTATCACATTGGATGAAAGTTCTGGAGAGGGTGATTGATAAACGGATACACAGAATAGTAGAATGTAAGATGGGAGATGAGCAGTTTGGATTCAGATCAGGATGCAGCACAACTGACCTGATGTTTGCATTTAGACAGATACTTGAGAAGAAGCTAGAGATGAGGAGAGAGTCCAACTGGGCATTCCTAGAGTTGGAGAAAGCATATGACAGGGTCCCAGGAAAGCTGATCTGGGGCAGTACTGTGGTGGTTTGAAGCCCAAGAAAAATTGGCAGAATTAGTGCAGGCTATGTACAAGGAGCCAATGACTCAAGTATGAACAGTGTTCGGCCTCACAGAGGGGTTCCCAGTGGGTGTGGGTTCAGCTCTGAGCCCACTGCTGTTCATACTGGTGGGCATCATTAGCAAACAGATTGGAGGGGACAGATCAACAAAGCTGCTGTTTGCAGACGATGTGGCATTACAGGCAGAGTCTGAGCTAGAACTTCAAAAGGATAGGAGAATGGAATGCAAAACTGAAGGCACATAGGATGAAACTAAGCACAGATAAGACGGTGGTAATGGCAACAAATTGGGGAAATCAGAAGAAGCTGAGAATAGAGATAGAAGGAAAGATAGTGGAACAGGTAAACAGCTTCAGTTATCTGGGAGGGGTGGTTGAGGAGAAGGGTAGTTTGAATGAAGAGGTCAAAGCTAGAATCAGAGGGGCTGCAGCCAAATGGCATAGAGTGTCAGGTGTAGTCTATGACAGAAGAATGCCAAAGAAGCTGAAAAGTAAGGTGTACAAGATAGTGGTGCGACCATTACCACTGTATGGTACAGAAACCTGGGCAGTAAAGGCAAAACAGTTGAAGAAGCTAGAGATGATGGAAATGAAGTGCCTGAGAAAGGTGATAGGATGCACACTGTGGGACAGACGAAGAAACGAGGACATAAGAGTAGAAGCCAAAGTTGCTCCAATTGCAGAAAAGATCAAAGAGAACAGATTACGGTGGTTTGGGCACATTTGTAGAAAAGCAGAAGACAATCTGGTGAGGAAGATTTGGGACAGACAGGAAGAAGGTAAGAGGAAGCGAGGACGTCCAGCAAAGAGGTGGATGGATTGTGTGCAAGAAGATCTGTGACAGTCAGGCATGAGTGTTGAAGAAGGCAGGAGTGTGGCACTGAATCGAGAGAGCTGGCGATAGTTAACATGATACCCCAACCCCATGTAGAAAAATGGGAAAAAGGAGGCTGATGAAGATGATATAACCAAAGTGAAACTCCATCTCCTTTGGAGTTTTTTTAAGTCTGTCATATTTAACATTCAAGAATTCTTACACTTTTGCTCTTCTGTGTTTCTACGATTTCAGCAATTTTATAACCTACATTAATTATAATGCTCTTTACTTTATCCCCTTTGGACTCCCAGACTTTGTGCATTAGTGAGGTAGCATGTTAAAGGTTTATTAAGTTTCCCATCTCTACTAAGGCTTTCCTTGGCTCACTGGTCATTTTAAAAAATCTTTTATATAATTAGAAAGTATTCCTGCTATTATCAATGCCCCATAGAAACTGAGATGTAGGCCATTGTAAAGAAACATTCAGCTACCCAGAACACTTACCTTCCAGTAGTAATAGATTGATGCCATACATGGCACAGAGTTGCCTGAGTCAATAAATATATGAGCCTTAGTGCCTTACCAGCAATCATTCCTTGTAATACTGAATTTTTCATAAAATTTACGAGGCTATATAACAAGTCTTTTGATCCAGCATGTACCACCATATGACTATACACTGGTCTTACATTAAGTATCCTTGGAATTAGTTAAGGAATATTTATTAATTTTAGACCAAGATGAGAGGAAACTGACTCTTTCATTAGCCAAATCAAATAACATTTTTGCTGTAGGCCAGAGTATTGAGCTCCCTAAAATCAATATTTCATTTTTTTCTTACTATTGACTTTTAAATTATCATTACTTCAGGTAGCTGAATCAGTTATACCATGCCCTCCAGGTGCTTGCCTTTTTAAATTTTTATTTCTGTGGTATTTCTGCCATACATTAACATCTTTACCACTTTCACAACTATAGGTTCTTTTTCTTTATATATTCTGTGTAATTGCCTCCGGGTGTAAAACACTGGGCTTCTCATTATCACTTGTATTCTTACCACAACCTGGGATAACAGTCTGTGACTAAGTTCATCCTCTGTATTTACAAGACTGTCATCTTCAATCGATAGTAATGGTTTATGATGCCTTTCCTTAGAATAGCTAACCTCTGTTTGATTAGTTCCTATATTATTAGATAGGGGTTTGTTTAGGGACCTATGAGAATCAGGTCTATATTATATTATTGAATGGTCAGTTCCATGAACCTCTGTTCGTCAAACCAACAACATCAACCATTCACTTAAGTGAAAGTCAACGGCAGCAAGGCTCTAACACAGGGAATGCTATTACTTGGCCAACATTGTGACCATCACATAGACTGCAGTATGTAAAACCCAACCAGTTGGGGGTCTGCACCCCCTAACTATATATACCAACTCCGAGATCTCACTACAGTGGAGAAAAGGGCAAATTTCCTGATGTTGACAATGTTGGCCAAATAATGCCATTCCCTGTTTTAGATCCTTACTGATGTTCACTTTTGCTTGAAGGAACGTTCAATGTTGTTGCTTCAATGAACAGAGGTTCGAGGAACTGACTGTTCAGTAATATATGTACCCATGAGACTCATTTAAGGGAACATCAGTAATTTCTATTTCTTTATCCTGTACATCAAATTGTGAGGTTTTTCATTTTTTACTAATCGTTAGTATATGCCTTTTTTCTTTCTTTTATTTAAACTATTATCAGTCACAACCATGTCCAATTTCCTTTTTCTTATTGTTTGTATTTTTATTTTTATGATGAAGGTTGCATAAAGGAGCTGTACTTGGAGTGTGAGTAAAAGTTTTAATACCATTCACCCTCCATTTTACAAACTCAATAACTATTCTTATTCCCATGACATTACTACAAGAGCACTCAATTTGGCCTTCAACTTTTTTATTGTCTAAAATAATACCCAACTCATTACGTTTTTTGTAGTAATTAATTACAGACAACCCCCCCCCCACATTCTTTACATTATTTTCATTCCTTAAAAGATCTTCAAGGACATACAAATTTAATGACTCCATAATATGACTGGTGAAAAAAAGACACTTTTATAAAATGTAAACATTATTGTAATGTTTATGTAAACTTCATTCTCAGGCCTTTTGTAAATTTCTAATGCTCTCATGTAAAGCACATTATTGTTATGTTTGCATAAAACTTCATTGTCAGATGTTTTTCTTTTTTGTTACTTTGTAATAACTGTCTAGATCTTTTCTCTTCGAGTCTCCACTGTAAACGGGCCACTGGCTCACTAGGACTAACCCAGTTAACAAGTGACAAATAAAATAAATAAAAGTCTGCATCTGGAATTCTTAGTAAAGAAAATAAAGCTGCTCTTTTAAAATTTTACCTTGAACCATTCATTAAAATGTATATTTATTTGTAGCAAGAATTTCAACTCATCGTACTATATAGATCTTCATATGATAAAAAGACCACAAAACCTGACTTAAAGATCACGGTGTCATGCAAAGATGTGCAAAGCACCTTCTGGCCAAACAGGCAAGGGCAGCTCTTGACAAAAGTGCATTAGTACTGAGTCTAGAGTATGCCTCACTTGTAGTAGTGGGGAGTTTAAATTCCAGTTTACAAAGGTTACAGAACACAATAAACCAATTATGTATGATCACCATCAACTCACAAAAAAAGAGATCCACACTGTGTTTGTAGAAAAGGCATTATGTTATGTTGTCAATATCTCGCCTTTGTTCTTGCTGTTTGCGTTTGGAGCCAATCCTCAGCTCTGACTTGGACATATACTATAGCTCGAGAGCTTTTACTGGCTCGAGGATAGCCCTTATCCCAGCATGCCTAGCGGTAGTTACCCAGATCTCGTTTGCCGCTTGCAGCATCGAGATTGCGGATACTGGTTCAGGCTAAGTTTTTTTCTCGTATTATATTTTTGAACAAACATTTCTAGTTTAGCTTATCTAATTTGTTAACTGTAATTGTCCTTCATATTTCTATCTACCCCTATCCTGTCTAAGTGACTTGCTTTTGTGTAGATTAACCGATTTTTTTTCTCTCTGACCTTTCCCCCTCTTTCAAACCTGTTTAAATTAGAGGGTTCTTCTTCCTTTTCTTGCCTTTCCTTTAACTGTAAGGAGTTGCTGTTTAAGTTAGAGGCTCTTCTTAGGTGGTGAGTTCCCCATTTAATTTAGAGGCTTCTCTGTTAAAAAAAAAAAAAAGATATTTGTGTCTGTTATTGCCTAGTTTTTTTCTCTTTGTCTATCTTACATAGTGCTATTAATAGGATTATTGCATAGTTTTCTTATTAGTAGTTTATAGCCTTAGACATACTGCTGTTTTTTCTCTATTATGCCCAAGGATACTGCCAAGGATTCAAAATCTTCGCATTTCAAAAAGTGCGACTCATGTTGACAAAAGATGTCCCTTATGGACGGGCACATGAGTTGCATATATTGTTTAGGACATGTTCACCTGCAAGACTCGTGCTTTGTCTGCCATGCTTTTAGTTCACAAATCCTGCAGGAGAGAAAAAACAAGTTAATCTTGAGAAGTTAATTGAAGAGCTCCTTTGATGTGCCACGGAGGGGACTCAGCCAGCTAAAGAATCTGACAAAGTCATGCTTTATCCTCTTCGACTCTGAGTTCAGACCTGTCTAAGGACAAGGGCAAACCACAAGCTAAGTCGGACCTGACTTTCGGTTCCGACAAGACATCTTCACCTATGGCTCCATCTGTGTTGTCCGAGCCAGTAAGGTCCCATAAACATCCAGGTCTCCTGCCTTGAAACTGGTGTGGTATGCTCCACAGTCTCCATTATTGCAGTCTGTAGCGGGCAGTCACCGGTCTTCTACTCATTCCTCTCGGTCATCCAGTAGCCTCTCAGATGAGGATGTGAAGAGGGTGGTAAAGAGGCTTCTTAGGACACCAGCATTAGCCAAAATACTTCGGGCCCATCCCAGATGGAAATGGTGCCGACAGCCCAAACAACACCTGTCTCGATTCCTTCTCCGACTCCTCTGAGTTTGGAGCCGGAGTGTATGGAAGTCGAAGTGATGGAACCATCAGTTCCAGTAACCTCCTCTGGTCTTTCAGTTCCAACTACTGCTCTGACCTCCTCGATACCCCCTTCCGTTGAGGGATCTGGGAGCCAACACTCCCTCGTCGGCTCTGAGGGGGGAGCGGCATTGGACCCTTGTCTGACCCTACTCTACTTCTCGGAGCTTCGGCGCAGGTCATCTCAGCTCCTACATTGGCCTGGAGCCATCTCCCTTGGTTCAGAGGAAGTCTTCTGCTTCTTCGGAGCCAGAAATTCTTTTGGGTCAGGACCGAGATGCCTTCAAGGTGATGAGGAGTGTGCTGTCTGCTGAGACAGCTCCACTCTCTGCTCCATTAGCTCCTTTGCCTTCGGTGCTGGTGTCCGCCTCCGAGCCTCCCCTCTGCCCCAAGCATAGGGAACCCATGCTCCAGGATGCCCCATTGGGTGATCCCACCTCATCTGAAACCTCCCCTCAGCATCCCTCGGATGTCCATTGGAAGAGGACTTGCAAGAGGAAGCATGTGGACTCCCCTGAGTCCTTGACATCAGAGCAAAACAAATAAAGATGAACTAACGGATGCAAAGCAAAACAAATAAAGATGAACTAACGGATGCAAAGCAAAACAAATAAAGATGAGCTAACGGATGTTTGTTTTATTCCTTGACATCAGACACAGACTTGGATGACTCAGAAGGGTCCCCATGGTCCCCCTCTGAAGATGCCTCCTTTTCAGACATCTTAGAAATCTTTAGACAGAGGGGTGAAGTCCCTTGCCTCTTCAGAATATGAGTCAGTGTACGTGGATGCATTCGGTTCTCGAACCTCCATCTCTTAGGTATCTCCTCCTTTCGATCCACTATTGCACGTAGTGAGTCAGAAAGCTCGGAGCTCTCCAGACATGATGGAACCAGTTCTGCGGAGGCCCAGTAAATTCATTACAGCCCCTGAAGACAGGCTCTTCTTATCTAAAGATGTTCCCGCTGATGTTATGGTGGTGGCAGCAGCCACCAAGAAGGAATTAGCGGAAAGTCCTTCATCTGTTCCTCTGCCGAATAAAAGTCTCGTACAATGGACAGATACAGGAAGCATATGTTTTCTTCAGCAACCTTTACACTCAGGTCACTGAATTATTTGTCCCACTTTACCCTTGTAAAGGGTAAAGGGATCTCCTCGAGGAGGTAGGAGATACCTTACAGGATCCTACAGCTGCGGGAGCCTCGTTCAAGGTGGCTTCTCAGCTTGCTACCTTGACTTCAGTGGTTAACTCCTCCATGCGTCTCATTTCTTATGCAGCCGATGGGGTGAGCAGGGCAGCAGGCACAGGCATAGCATTACGCAGACACTCCTGGATGCGCCTTTGTCATTTTGCGGAGCCCTTCAAGTCTTCCTTTACCAATGCCCTCTTTGACGACTCGTCCCTGTTCGGGCCTCAGGTAAAAGACACTCTTACTAGGTATGAACAGGATAGAAAACTCTCTGTCATGGGAGTATGTTTTTCTGCTCCATCTAGGCCCTATCCTAAAGGCCAGAAGAGCGAGAAAATGTGGTTCCGGAAATCCCAGGGAGCTTCGCCTGACACACGAGAATTTTCCCCCAGGGGCAGATGGGGAAATAACGGAAGATGCTGACCTCACGACAGGGAGGGTCCCCAGAATCAGGTTGCCAGAGATACCTTTCTTTGGTAGGATCTTCCAGCACTCTTGAAGGGAGGCCCGACTGTCTGACTCCTGAGACTGTCAGGGGGAGATTATCCTTGTACCCAAAAGCCTGGCAAACAATCACAGAAGATACATGGGTACTGTCCATAATATCTGGAGGTTACAATATCCCCTTCTCCCTACTTCTCCACTCAAAAAGGCAATACTTTATCCCAGATGTTCCACCCTGTCTTTGGGATCAAGCAAACCTAGAGGTTCAAAGGTTGCTAAGAAAAAGAGTCATCCAGGAAGTCCCCACAGACCAAATCGGATTCTGAACTTACTCAAGGTACTTTTTAGTTCCAAAGAAAACAGGGGACAGGAGACCCATTTAGCATCTCAGCAGGCTGAACAAGTCAGTCAAGAAAACAAAGTTCCGGATGGTAACACTGCAGTCCATTCTTCCCTTTCTGGGACAGGATGCATACTACCACATAAAAATGGACAGACAGTCAAGGAGATATCTACGTTTCCAGCTGGGAGCCAGTCACTATCAGTTCAGAGCTCTGCCCTTTGGTCTCACCACAGCCCCCAGGGTGTTCACCAAATGCATGAAAGTAGTTGCAGCTCACCGGAGGTGTCAAGGATTCTGGGTGTTTCCATATCTAGACAACTGGCTCCTTACTGCCACCACTGAGCATCAACTAATCATGGAGAGGGAATACACAATCCACTCTTGTTCTCAACTTGGGATCACCATAAACTATGAAAAATCTGCCTTGTTGCCTTGTCAATATATTACCTTTATAGGGGCAGATTTAGACACAAGGGCCATGATAGCAAAGCTGCCTCAAGAAAGAGTATTAACAATCCATTCCCAAGTTGTCATGCTGTTCAGACAAAAGAGGATTCAAGCAAGATTTGTCCTCAAGGTCCTTGGTTCTATGGCAGCAGCAATCACTCTGGCCCCTATGGCTCACTTCCACATGAGAATTGTACAGTGGCTTCTGTTGGCACAATGGTCATTCCGGGATTTACCCATGTCACATCAGATTCTGATCGCGGAATCCTGCAAAGGGGATCTGAAATGGTGGTTTCACTTACCTATGGTGACAATAGGCAGTCCATTTCTTCCCCCTAACTTGTAGCCACAGTGACCACAGAAGCTTCCCAGATAGGGTGAGGGAGCATTATCTTGGACAGACTGCTGAAGGGACTTGGCAAGAACACGAGTACCACTTGCACATCAATGTCCTGGAGATGAGAGCGGTGCTCCTGGCATTGCAAGCACTTCAGAACTCTCTACCTACAGGGACTATAGCAATTCAGATGGACAATGTGTCAGTATTATGGTACATCACCAAACAGGGTGGAACCACATCTTACCCCTTGTGTCGAGAGGCTCTATGAGTTTGGCAATGGGCGATGTCTTCCCAATGCTTTCTGGTTGCAACGCACATTCCTGGGAAATCCAACATGATAGCGGACAAGCTCAGCCGGGCTCTACTGATGTCCCACGAGTGGTCCCTGAAGCAGGAAGTTGCGGACTTGATTTTTCGCAAATGGGGCCAGCCATGCTGTGATCTGTTTGCCACCTCCCTCATCAACAAATGTAGCAGCTACTTTGCTCTAGTCCCACCAACGGGACAGTAACCCTTGGACGCACTTGTTCACAATTGGCCCCCGGGACTGCTTTATGCTTTCCACCTTTTCCCCTGATTCCCAATGTTCTTCAGAAAGCACAGTCATTGGGTTGCAAGTTAATCCTCATTGCCCCTTACTGGCCTTGTCAGAAATGGTTCCCATTCCTTTGGCCTCACCTGCAAGGGGAGCCTTGGATCCTAGACCCAATGTCAGATCTTTTCAGGCATCAGTCGGGGACTCTCCATCCTTCTATTCAAAATCTCAAGCTCACAGCTTGGTTTCTGCACTTCCGGTCTTAGCCAGGCTTCCCGATGTTTCTCCAGCGGTTAAACATATTTTGAATTCCTCCCATAAGCCCACTACTAGGAGGCTTTATGCTAGTAAATGGAAGAGGTTCTCTTGTTGGACAGGCAAAAATCAGGTTGATCCCTTTACTGCTCCCATTTTAAAGATTTTTGAATTTCTTGCTGAAACCTTTGACCAAGGAGCAGCTACAGCTACTATCCGAGTTCAGTTAGCTGCCATTTCTAATTTCCATATGGGAGAAATGGGTTCCAATATCATGTTTCATAGGTTATGCAAGGCATTTCTAAGAGGTAATACCGTATTAAGACCTTCGATAAGAGAACCTCTTCCCCCTGGAATCTAAATTTAGTCTTAGATGCTCTGATTCTTCCTCCCTTTGAACCATCTGCTTCTTGTCCGCTCAAATTTCTGACTTGGAAGACCCTTTTCTTGGTTGCAATTACCTCAGTTAGAAGGGTTTCAGAATTACTGGCCTTATCTATTTATCCCCCCTATTTGATTTTCCATAAAGATCGGGTTTCTCTCAGAACCAACCCCTCCTTCTTACCCAAGGTATGTTCTGACTACAATTTGAATCAATCCATAGAACTTCCTGTGTTCTTTCCTAATCATGGCAACAAGACAGAGTATAAGCTTCATCAATTGGACATTCATAGAAAATTATGTTTCTATTTACACAGGACCAAGGACTTTAGAAAATCTGACCAATTGTTCATCTACTTTGCGGACAATAAAAGAGGCTGTGCAGTCTCAAAGGTGACTTTATCAAAGTGGCTTTCAAACACTAAACATGTCTATGAGTTGTGTAAACAAAAACTTCCAGGGAAGATTAAAGGGCACTCAACAAGAACCTTGTTTACCTCTGTTGCCTTTCAAGCTAGATTGCCTTTGGATTCGATCTGTGCAGCTACATGGGCTAATCCTCATACCTTTATCACTCATTACAAAGTAGATGCGGCCTCCCGGAAAAGGGCATCCTTTGGTTCCACGGTTCTGAAGAGTTTTTTCCAGTGAGCCACCCAAGAATCAGGTACTGGGGACGCTGTCCCAAACAGCAAGAACAAAGGCGAGATATGGACAACATAACATAAAGAAGTTATGTACTCACCATAACGTTCCATGTTTGTTGTCCTTGATCTCGCCTTCCTTCTTGCTTCCCATCCTCCTTCCCCCTTCTTGGAGGATCGAAAGGAGTCCTTTGTTCTATTGGTTATACTGGCTGGGTTTCCTTTGCACCATACCTTATGGTTAGTCTCAATCTACTACTGTTACTGTTGTGGAGGGGTCACACCTTTATATGTAGGTGTCATCAGATATGTGAAGTAGAGTATATCTCTTGTCTATTTATATGGTCTAGTGTTGGGTTATCACAAACGAGATCTGGATAACTATCGCTAGGCATGCTGGGATAAGGGCTAGCCTCGAGCCAGTAAAAGCTCTCAAGCTATAGTATACGGCCGAGTCGGAGCCGAAGATCGGTTCCGAACCCAAAGCAGCAAGAAGGAGGGCGAGATCAAGGACAACAAACATGGAACGTTATGGTGAGTACATAACTTCTTTTTAGCTATCTATTTACATACAGAGACAAACTCCTACATTGAGTATCTGTTTACAAATGGCCACATTTGCAGCATTGTCTCTTCCTATGTAGAACTCTGAAATGCAAAGCACCACACATCGTTATGCTGATTAGCAACTGTTTTTCTAACCCTAGAAAACTGACTCAGTATGTTCTAGAAGGAAGGAGCAAGGCATTTATGCCACTAAAATCTAGAATTCCCATTGAGCATCTTTTAGCTGAGTCCCTACTGTAGGAAGGCTCTTTGATAAACTTAAGGTGATGCCAGATGTGGGTGAGATTGTTCCATCACATAATATCTCAAATAACAGCAATCAGCTCTCTGCTAGGTTTGTATCCCTCTCTGACCATGTCTTTCTCACAATGATGCTGAACTGTTTACTGTTATTTTATTGCTAAATGCTGTTGCTAATATCAGTAACTCTGTTAGTATATCGTTTGGCAAATATTCAAGTGTACTTGTTAGTGTTTTGTTGTCATATTGTATGTACGCAACCTTTTGTGTTTTGCTACTTTATAAGGTCATGCCTGACAAATTGCTCAACTGGTTCAGCCCACTCACCTTTAAACTAATTATCTAACTAAAGAAATAAAATCTATAGACAAAAAATGGGCATGTAAGTAGCCAAGTGCAAAAATAAATGGTCAAATATCCAGGACAAATATAAAACCCTTAGTAAACTAATAGCAAGTTAGGACTGCAGTTATGAGAAATAGTGGGAGAAAGATAATGTGCTCACAGTGAGAGAAGTAATATAATATTACTGATACTTTTATGGACCCGTGGAGAGAATCTTGTAAGGCAGAAGGAACACATGAACAAGTACCAGCAGTAAGATAAAGAAGTAGGGAAGGAGAATACAGTTAGCAGCAAGTATTAGGTTTGCTTAGCCATGTTTTAACAACAGCTTAGCATATATTAGCCATACGTGTTTTACTTTGTTAATCAGAATGAAATAAATGCTCAGACTAGCTACAATATCAAATGCTAATGTATCAAATATAGATTATAACATCTTTACTAACAAGTGTCTACTGTATTCATTTCTGTAATAAAAGGCTTATGGATGCTATCCCAGGAATGTCTTCTGAATGCTGAGCTTATATATGTGTGTGCATGTATGTACTATGCCCAAAATGTGCACGAGACTGTAAAGCATGCACAGATCCAAGTTAATAAAGAATCCAAACATGATCCAGCATCAGAGCCAGATATCTTATATCTACCTTTATTGCAAAAGGTATGGATTTATACCTTGTTGTAAACTCAGGGTTTCGCACTTTGGCTTATTCAATACTGTGAGAGTAAGACAATTCTTTAAATAAAAGCATTTAATCATGTGACCAATAAAAGTAAAACACTTCAAACATCTCACATTTTTTAAAATAATTGCATTTAAACACATCACCATCAACAAATATCAAACATATATTTTTATAAATAAGATTCAGTTTAAAAAAATACAAATAAAATTGTAAATATGCTAAACCCATTGTAACATCTCCACCTATTTTCAGAAAATAAAAACACATATTTATACCCAGTGGCAGTGTTAATACTAATGTTGTTGTGTCTTTCGGCTTTTCCCGGTTAGAGGTCGCCACAGCGGAACTCCGGTCCGCTAATGATTGGCAGTAGATTTTTACATGCCGAGTTGCCGGCCCTGATGCACAACCTTCAACGAAGGTACGCCCATTCACACATGTCTCCACACAGAAGACGCTCTAGCTGAGAATCGAACAGGACAATGTCTTACTGTGAGGCGACAACGCTACCGCAGCACCACCACCGCAGTGTTAATACTAATATTTATTAGAAATCATTTAACATGAAATCACTGAAATATGCTACTAGATGTCATCCACACCATATTATTTAAAAATCCTAAATCCCTATTCCTTAGGGCCATGAGAATTTGTAGTGATCTTGATGAATTTAATAAGAGGGGTGAAATACTGAAACAGCAGTTTTTGAATAGAGGATATAACAAAAATACAGCTAACAAGCTAAAATTTATGCTTTAAATACAACCAGATTTGCAACATTGACCTATAAAATGCTATAAAATGCGAATATATGCTAAAATGTATTTATCTTTTACAATTTCTATAAAAACTGAGCATGATTATTTTTAAGATCAAGGGCTAATTTTAATGTATCAGAAATTACATTTATAATTGAATTATTCAGTCAATAACCATATAGAATTACTTAAATCCTGAGTTACAATTAATTAAACTGTGTTTTTTTTTACTGTAATGACTACTTCATTCTGTCAAAGAAAAAACGTCTCCATAAAACTGTGAAATACTGTGTGCTATGTAAGAATTTAAATCTATTACTCATGACATATTCATGTCTGGCATCAACGGTCTAGCTTTAAACAGCTGCCAAGTATTGCATAAGACAACTGGGTCACTCATGAAAGACTCTGTGTTTAGTTAATTTCTGAAAACTATTCATTGAACTCTTTTGGCATGCATTATTCTACAACTCCAAACTGTATCCAAATCCTGATATCCCCTTTGTTATAATACTAGAAGCAGAGGACTCGTAAAGCTGCGTCTGTATAATTTAGTGTCACGACACCCCACTGTGAAAGTATATGGTACTGACCAGCTGTATAAACCTGATGTGTGTTGTCGCCACTAGTTCAGATAGATCTTGAAAAACACATCCAAGTCTGTTGAAGCTGAAGCCCATTTTACATAGACACACTGTTGTATTTCTTTGTTTCCACTGTTGTATCATGCATTGCAGATGCACAGAAGTGTTTTGAGAGGAACCAGAACTTCCTCATTGTATCAGGTCTTTGTAGTTCTGGATGATGTCAAACTACATTATAGGGTTGACAGTATGCATGTCCCTTCTGATGTATTGTGAATTATAACATCCCAGTATGTCTGACAACTCTACTTATTTAATAGTTATTTGTACAGGATACGTACATTTTCTGATGTTTGACTTGATTTGCACATTGAACAATGTTGTATGCAAGCTGGAAACAGTGATGCTTTATTTTAATTATTGTAATGCTTTCATTGCATAAAAATGACTTAAATTAAGGAAACCATGCAAAAATGATTTTATGGGTATGAAAAGTTGTCAGAAACTAACACGGTGAGAGTATTTACGTTCTGACTCACCATATGTAATAACTATGATTTATTATAGTACTTAGACAAGTTTAGAAAATGTATACTCTATGATATTATTGTGCTTTGTATCTGGAACTTTTCAACTTGAGTCAGACTTCCACTGAAAAGGACTTGGTGCAGCTGTTTTTGCCCAGTTAATGAAATGTAATGTAAAAATAAGTAAACTTTTATTTTGCATCATGGTCCTCTTTCTGCACAGTCATCTACTTGGGATTTGGGTCATGGTGGACCTTGAGATTGTGCCCCAACTGTTACCGAAGGAATGCATTTTGGGTTTCTAATCAACAGAACCTGACAAAACTGTCAGTCTGCCTCCAGAAGGTCAGCATGTAGCTAAACATACTGAAGCATTTCTCCAGTCTGCAAGAAACTGTGATAAGTCTGTGATCATTCTCCTGAATGTGTGGCAGGCATTTTAGGATATAATACATTGTTAAATATCAGAGCAATTTTGAATCTAAAAAGCTGTAGAATCCAGAATATATTTAAAAATAGTCAGTCTTCTCAAAGAATCAAATCATGACTGCTAAATAAAATACACTAGAAAGCTCAGTCATAAAAAATTGTTACACATCAGGTGATCTTTTATCTTATTTGTCCCATTCTCAGGCCTAGTCACATTTCACCTGCATGCACTTCACCATGTAATGGTAAAGCGACTCCGAGAATGCCAGAGCAGAAGTATCCCTTGTTTTGTGTGGTTGATATTTGACTGTATTGAACTGACAAAGGTGAATCCTTAGTGCGAACATTTTGGTTCACTGGGCTCAGAACACAGAGAAAGTGAGTTTTCTATTTTTCACCTTTTCTCTAAGTATGTTGAGTTGACATCTATATCTATCTGTACATCTATATGTATCTATATCTATATATATATATATATATATATATATATATATATATATATATATATATATATCAAGAAAATATAAATACCTCACAACAGTTAGCTGCACTAAACCAAACAGTCAACAGGTAAAAAAACAAGCAAAGTGCAGTTCCACGGCTGATAAAAGACAAAATTCCAAATCCAATGTAGTCAAAAAATTCAATGAAAAAGATGAAAAACAATTGAGACCTATACTGGACAAATATGACTTAGTATTAAAAGACAGAAAACAATTTTTTGAACAGCTTTATATGTATTTGAATTCTACAGAGTTTTGTGATTTTGATTTTTTTGTTACTATGGATGTTGTATCTCTATTCACCATGATTCCCAATTCAGTAGGAATAGAAATGATGAAAGCATTTGTTTTAAGAAATAGTGAATACAGTGTACAATACCTTGACTTTATATGTTTTTTACTGGAAATGACTCTAGAACACAATGTGTTTATTTTTGAGCACCATTATTATTTGCAATTGGCTGGCGTAGCTATGGGCACTCCTTGTGCCAATAGCTACGCCAACCTTGTAATGGCAGAATGGGAATCCCAATATATTAAAGGCCTATTAGGGAAGAATATAGTATTCTTTCATCATTTTGTAGACTATCTTTTCCTTTTATGGAAAGGAACTGAGGCAGAACTTTTACAGTTCTTTGATTATGTGAACACAAGAGTCAGTTTCCTGAAGTTTACTTTTGAATACTCTTCTGAGTTTTCACATTATTTGGATGTACAAATACAGCGGGATAAAGAAGATGGCAGTATTTCCACAAATGTTTATAGGAAAGAATGTTATGTACCTTCTTACCTGCATAGAGATAGTATGCATCCGGGACATATATTCCCCAATGTTATGAAGGGACAAATGTCACGTGCATCAAGATTGACAGTTAATGATACAGATTTTGAAGAGAGCTTGGTTAAACTAAATAAAGATTTTGAACATAGGGGTTATGATAGCACTGATATT